>NC_048322.1:4743308-4857631 GCF_013100865.1 Trachemys scripta elegans | reverse complement strand
CATTGTGATCTGGGAGACCAGGCTTAGCAGCTGCTGCTCCCCCAGTGGGGGTTCTGTGCTGGGAAGTGACCTTAATTAAAGCTTCTTCTCTGCCTGGCCCAGGGGATGACTTTCTCCAGCTGGTACTAGCCCCATAGGGAAGCCCTGAGCCCTGTTAATACTAAATTCTGAGCCAGAGTCTCCAGGTACCTCAGGGAAAGTTCTGGGGACTGGCAAGAAAGTGACTCTGCACAAACAGCCCCCCCCCATTTCTCCTCCCATTAGCAATTGCCAGGAGAAAATCCAGCCCCGGAAGAGCACAGTACCCAGGAATGGGATTTTCCCAGCCAGAGGGGCAGGGAGAGAGGACGGGGAAGGAGAGACTGAAAGGGGCAGTGGTAGAAATGAGTGGGGAGAGAGATTTCCTGCTCTCTAGTCCATCGAGACACATGTATTGCCGCATCCCTGGGCAGAATCACTTTCCAGTGAACAAAAAAAAGGATCAGACAAAGGAAACTCCAGTTCCTGACTCCATGTTCCAGCTGCTCGGGTGTGGCTGCCGTGGGGTCGATGTCCGAGGGAATCCCCCATAGTCACTCCTTTGGTTCTGCTCTTTTCTAGCATTGTGTTCAGAGACTTTGTTATGGGATGAGGGGAGGGAGAAGGGACGTTAAAAATCTCTGTGGGCTTAGTAGGGGCCAGGTCTATACTGTAATAAAGAGATCAAGCATTTTCCCAGAATGGCAGAATCTAGGATGTCTCTCTGCAGGGAAAGGGCCTGGGGGAATTCTGCTGTGAAATTAACTAAAACCTGTTCTGAAACCCCCACAACTGCCCTTCTCATCCAGATAGTCTGCAGAATGACCTCCATGTTCCGCTCCAGCTCATCCCATCCTCCCATCGAACAGGGGAGAGAAATGGCTGCAAATGAGACAGCTCAGGTAGAGATTATTGGGGAGTTTTTGGTGGGTTCCTGCTGGAGGAGAGGGACAGCAAATACATCGGAGATGGGAAGGTTTGCACAGTCTGGTTTGGAGGTTGGAGCAGGGCAGGAAATTCACAGGGTGGAGAAAGGGAGGAGCACAGGGGTGTGCTAAACCTGCTGGCAGTTATTTAATAAGTGGCCTAGATTCTAGGAACAGATCCATGAGGTTCGGCGGTGGAAATGCTCTAGTTTGTGGAGCAGAAAATAACCCAGCTACATGGGGCTTGGAAAACTGACCATACTCATAGTGCTGGAGCCTGACCTGACTAACAGTGGCTGCTGTGAGATATGAAGGGGGCACCCACGAGTCAGGCTTAAGGGAGATTCCCCTCCCTTCATATCCAGCTCTTCACAATGAGGAGGGTGTTGGGCTTCCTACCAGGGAGCTCTCTCTGGACCCTACTAGGGGCTCCATCTCCATCAGTCAGTGTCTAGTAGGTGTGTGATGGATCTGCTGGGAGAGACAAAGGACTCTCTCTTCATCCCCTCTCCCTGGTGTTTCCTGGATACCCTGAAAGGGGTGAGGGTGCGACTCTGTTGAGTGGGATCCACCTAGAGCTTCCATTTGATTGGCTCCTCTCCCCACGAATAGTGGGGCTGTGAGTGGGGAAACAGGTACCGAATGTTGGACTCTTCCTCTTTCAGGGGCTGGTGACCTTCGAGGAGGTGGCTGTGTATTTCACCAGGGAAGAGTGGGCTCTGCTGGACCCCACTCAGAGAGCCCTCTACAGGGAAGTCATGCAGGAGAACTATGAGAATGTGACCTCGCTGGGTAAGGATTCCTGTCCCCTCGGTTCTTGGAAGGGGAAATGAAGAGATAAGGTTCATGCCAGCCCCACAATGCCACCTCTACTCTGTCCTGTTTCAGCATTACCCCAATATGCCAGTGACACACACACACTACCGGAGACCCTCCCCTGCTGCAGAACACTGTGGGGAACAGAGCAGAGGAGCCGTATCGCACAGTGTCAAATATTTCCTGTTTCCTCAAGTGAAACTGGGAGTTAAATCTGGCACAAAGTAACAGAGGGTCCTGTGGCACCTTTGAGACTAACAGAAGTATTGGGAGCATAAGCTTTCGTGGGTAAGAACCTCACTTCTTCAGATGCAAGTAATGGAAATTTCCAGAGGCAGGTATAAATCAATATGGAGATAATGAGGTTAGTTCAATCACGGAGGGTGAGGTGCTCTGCTAGCAGTTGAGGTGTGAACACCAAGGGAGGAGAAACTGCTTCTGTAGTTGGATAGCCATTCACAGTCTTTGCTTAATCCTGATCTGATGGTGTCAAATTTGCAAATGAACTGGAGCTCAGCAGTTTCTCTTTGGAGTCTGGTCCTGAAGTTTTTTTGCTGTAAGATGGCTACCTTTACATCTGCTATTGTGCGGCCAGGGAGGTTGAAGTGTTCTCCTACAGGTTTTTGTATATTGCCATTCCTGATATCTGACTTGTGTCTATTTCTCCTCTTGCGTAGTGACTGTCCAGTTTGGCCAATGTACATAGCAGAGGGGCATTGCTGGCATATGATGGCATATATAACATTGGTGGACGTGCAGGTGAATGAGCAGGTGATGTTGTAGCTGATCTGGTTAGGTCCTGTGATGGTGTTGCTGGTGTAGATATGTAGATGCAGAGTTGGCATCAAGGTTTGTGGCATGGGTTGGTTCCTGAGTTAGAGTTGTTATGGTGCGGTGCGTGGTTGCTGGTGAGAATATGCTTAAGGTTGGCGGGTTGTCTGTGGATGAGGACTGGCCTGCCTCCCAAGGTCTGTGAAAGTGAGGGATCATTGTCCAGGATGGGTTGTAGATCACTGATGATGCGTTGGAGAGGTTTAAGCTGAGGACTGTAGGGGTATGTCTACACTACGGGATTAATCCGAATTTATATAATTCGAATTTGGAAAACAGGTTGTATAAATTCGATTGTATGCAACCACACTAAGCACATTAATTCGGCGGTGTGCGTCTATGTACCAGGGCTAGTGTCGATTTCCGGAGCGTTGCACTGTGGGTAGCTTTCCCATAGCTATCCCATAGTTCCTGCAGTCTCCTCCGCCCATTGGAATTCTGGGTTGAGATCGCAATGCCTGATGGGGCTAAAAACATTGTTGCGGGTGGTTCTGGGTATATCCTCCCCCCTCTCCAGGAAGCAACGGCAAACAACGGCGTTTCGCGCCTTTTTCCTGGGTGAACAGTGCAGACGCCATACCATGGCAATCATGTAGCCCGCTCAGCTCAAGACAGCAGTCATGAACATTGTAAATACCTCGCGCCTTATCGTGCAGTTTATGCTGAACAAGAACCTGGAAAATCAGGCGGCGAGGAGCAGGCTACGGCAGCGCGGCGAGGACAGTGATGAGGATATGGACATGGAATTCGATCGAACTGCGGTACCCGGTGCTTTGGAGATCATGCTGTTAATGGGGCAGGTTATAGCCGTGGAACGCCGATTCTGGGCCCGGGAAACAAGCACAGACTGGTGGGACCGCATAGTGTTGCAGGTGTGGGACGATTCCCAGTGGCTGCGAACCTTTCGAATGCGTAAGGGCACTTTCTTGGAACTTTGTGACTTGCTTTCCCCTGCCCTGAAGCACCAGAATATGAAGATGAGAGCAGCCCTCACAGTTGAGAAGCGAGTGGCGATAGCCCTGTGGAAGCTTGCAACACCAGACAGCTACCGGTCAGTCGGGAATCAATTTGGAGTGGGCAAATCTACTGTGGGGGCTGCAGTCATGCAAGTAGCCAAAGCAATCACTGAGGTGCTGCTACGAAAGCTAGTGACTCTGGGAGATGTGCAGGTCATAGTGGATGGCTTTGCTGCAATGGGATTCCCTAACTGTGGTGGGGCGATAGATGGAACCCACATCCCTATCTTGGCACCGGAGCACCAGGGTAGCCAGTACATAAACCGCAAGGGGTACTTTTCAATGGTGCTGCAAGCACTTGTGGATCACAAGGGACGTTTCACCAACATCAACGCGGGCTGGCCGGGAAGGGTTCATGATGCTCGCGTCTTCAGGAACACTACTCTGTTTAAAGGGCTGCAGCAAGGGACTTACTTCCCGGACCAGAAAATAACCGTTGGGGATGTTGAAATGCCAATAGTTATTCTTGGGGACCCAGCCTACCCCTTAATGCCATGGCTCATGAAGCCATACACAGGCAGCCTGGACAGGAGTCAGGAGCTGTTTAACTACAGGCTGAGCAAGTGCAGAATGGTTGTAGAATGTGCATTTGGCCGTTTAAAAGGTCGCTGGAGATCGCTATTGACTCGCTCTGACCTCAGCCAAAGAAATCTCCCCATTGTTATTTCTGCTTGCTGTGTGCTCCACAATCTATGTGAAAGTAAGGGGGAGACCTTTATGTCGGGGTGGGAGGCTGAGGCAAATTGCCTGGCTGCTGAGTACGCACAGCCAGACACCAGGGCGATTAGAAGAGCACACCAGGAAGCGCTGTGCATCAGAGAGGCTTTGAAAACCAGTTTCATGACTAGCCAGGCTACAGTGTGAAATTTCTTTTTGTTTCTCCTTCATGAAAACCCGCCCCCTTTATTGACTCATTCATTCTCTGTAAGGAACCCACCCTTCCCATTCCCCCAGCTTTCTTTCAAAGGAAATAAAGTCAATATCATTTAAAAATCATGTATTCTTTATTAACTGGTAATAAACATAGGGAGAGAACCAACAAGGTAATCTGGGTGAGGTTTGGGAGGAGGATAGGAGGTAAGTAAAAGGCCACTGAAAAAATTCAATGTAATGACAGCCTTTTGGTTGGGCTGTCCACTGGGGTGGAGTGGGAAGGTGCACGTAGCCTACCCCCCTGCGTTCTTACATGTCTGGGTGAGGAGGATATGAAACATGGTGAGGGGGGAGGGAGGTTATACAGGGGCTGTAGCGGCACTCTGTCATCCTGCTGCCGTTCCTGAAGCTCCACCAGACGCCGGAGCATGTCCGTTTGCTCACGCAGCAGCCCCAGCGTTGCAGCCTGCCACCTCTCATCTCGAGCGTCCCTCAGGACCTCGCGTTCACTGGCATCTTTCCTAAATTTAGTTACAGTGTCCTTCCACTCATTCAAATGAGCTCTTTGATTTCGGGTGCATTCCATTATTTCAGTGAACATGTTGTCTCTTGTCCTCTTTCTACGCCGCCTTATCTGAGATAGCCTTCGTGACGGAGGAGGGAGGCTTGATAAATTTGCAGCTGCTGGAGGGAGGGTTGAGAAAAAGGAGAGAAGTTCTTAAAATGATACATTTTACAGAACAATGCTTATACTCTTTCTTGGTGAAAAACACTATTCACAGTACATAGCATATGTGATTTCAGTACAAGGTTGCAATTTCCATCTTAATATTGAGTGCCTGTGGCTTTGGTGTTAGAGATCACAGACGCAGGTCCGGGCAATAGAATTCAGCTTGCATGCAGCCATGGTAAGCCATTGTCTTTCGGCTTCTGCGCCCTCCTTTCCCACATACCAAGCAAAGCCCGTTGACTGCTGCGGTTTTCCTGTTACCTTCAGCAGCAGAAAACAAACTAACCCCCCCGCATCCAATTTTCTGGGATGATCGCTTTATCCCTCCCCCCACCGCGTGGCAGGTATCAGGGAAGATCCCTGCTAGCCAAACGCGAAAAGCTCAGGGCCAATTACCGCTTCCCCCCCGCCCCCCCGCGCGCTTGGCTAACTGCAGGGAAGGATTTCTTTTCAGCCACAGGCAAACAGCCCAGTAGGAACGGCCACCTCTGTCCCCTTAATTAAGTTGCCATATTTCAACCAGGTTACCATGAGCGATATCACTCTCCTGAGGATCACACAGCAAGATAAAGAACGGATGTTGCTTGAATGCCAGCAAACACCGGGACCATACGCTGCCAGGCTTTGTCAGGCAATGATACCAGATTACTTGCTGCAGGCATGGCGTGGTCAAGTGTCCTACCATGGAGGACGGAATAAGGCTGCACTGCCCAGAAACCTTGTGGCAAGGCTTTTGGAGTACCTCCAGGAGAGCTTCATGGAGATGTCCCTGGAGGATTTCCGCTCCATCCCCAGACACATTAACAGACTTTTCCAGTGGCTGTACTGGCCGCGAATGCCAGTCCTCAGGGCAAAGTAATCAATAAATATGCTTTCTTTTAAAACAAGTTTTATATTTTAAAAGGTAAACTCACCTGAGGTCCCTTCCATGGGGTCATGGTCTTGGATACTGGCTTGGGAGGGTTGAGAGTGTACTTCAATCAGGCTGAGAAAAAGATCCTGGCTGTTGGGGAGAACGGAGTGCTGGGTGCTCTCTGCAAGCTTGTCCTCCTCCTCTTCCCCATCCGCAGAATACTCAGGTGTAGCTGATGAGACTATCCCCGACCCGGAATCCACGGTCACAGGTGGGGTAGTGGTGGCAGCCCCCCCTAGAATTGCATGCAGCTCGGCGTAGAAGCGGCATGTCCGCGGCTCTGACCCGGAGCGACCGTTTGCCTCCTTTGTTTTTTGATAGGCTTGTCTGAGCTCCTTGACTTTCACGCGGCACTGATCTGAGTCCCTATTGTGGCCTCTCTCCATCATGCCCTTGGAGATTTTTTTAAAAAGTTTTGGCATTTCGTCTTTTAGAACGAAGTTCAGCTAGCACTGAATCCTCTCCCCATATAGCGATCAGATCCAGTACCTCCTGTACGCTCCATGCTGGTGCTCTTTTTCCATTCTCGGACTGCATGGTTACCTGTGCTGATGAGCTCTGCGTGGTCACCTGTGCTCTCCATGCTCGGCAAACAGGAAATGAAATTCAAAAGTTCACGGGACTTTTCCTGTCTACCTGGCCAGTGCATCAGAGTTCAGATTGCTGTCCAGAGCGGTCACAATGGTGCACTGTGGGATAGCTCCCGGAGGCGAATAGCATCAAATAGTGGCCACATTAACCCTAATTCAAAAGTCGATTTTGGCGCTACTCCCCTCGTCGGGGAGGAGTACAGAAATCGATTTTAAGAGCCCTTTATGTCAAAGTAACTGGCTTCATTGTGCGGATGGGTGCAGGGTTAATTCGATTTAACGCTGCTAAATTCGACCTAAACTCATAGTGTAGACCAGGCCTAACAGGTAATGATCAAGTCTCCTGCCATCCATCTCCACCCTCTATCAAACAGAGGCTAGGGACACCATTCCTTACCCATCCTGGCTAATAGCCATTTATGGACTTAACCTCCATGAATTTATCAATTTCTCTTTTAAACCCTGTTATAGTCCTAGCCTTCACAACCTCTTCAAGCAGGGAGATCCACAGGTTGACTGTGCACTGTGTGAAAAAGAACTTCCCTTTATTTGTTTTAAATCTGCTGCCCATTATTTTCATTTGGTGGCCCCTAGTTCTTATATTATGGGAACCAGTAAATAACTTTTCCTTATTCACTTTCTCTACACCACTCATGATTTTATATAGCTCTATCACAAGGGTCGGCAACGTTTGGCACGTGGCTCGCCAGGGTAAGCACCCTAGCAGGCCTGACCAGTTTATTTACCTGCTGACGTGGCAGGTTCGGCCGATTGTGACCCCCACTCGCCGCGGTTTGCTGTCCCGGGCCAATGGGGACATTGAGAAGCGGTGCGGGCGAGGGATGTGCTGGCCGCGGCTTCCCAACACCCCCATTGGCCCGGGACGGCGAACCGTGGCCAGTGGGGACCGCGATCGGCCGAACCTGCCACGTCAGTAAGTAAATAAACTGGCCCGGCCCGCTAGGGTGCTTACCCCGGCGAGCCACGTGCCAAACATTGCTGACCCCTGCTCTATCATATCCCCCCTTAGTCTCCTCTTTCCCAAGCTGAAAAGTCCTAGCCTCTTTAATCTCTCCTCATATGGAACCCATTCCAAACCCCTAATCATTTTAGTTGCCCTTCTCTGAATCTTTTCTAATGCCAGTATATCTTTTCTGAGATGAGGAGACCACATCTATATACGGTATTCAAGATGTGGGTGTACCATGGATTTATATAAGGGCAATAAGATATTCTCTGACTTATTCTCCATCCCTTTTTTAATGATTCCTACCATCCTTTTTGCTTTTTTGACTTCCGCTGCGCACTCCATGGACGTCTTCAGAGATGACTCCAAGATCTCTTTCCTGATTAGTTCTAGCTTAATTAGCCCCCATCATATTGTATGTGTAGTTTGGGTTATTATTTCCAATGTGCATTACTTTACATTTATCCACATTAAATTTCATTTGCCATTTTGTTGCCCAATCATTTAGTTTTGTGAGATCTTTTTGACGTGCCTCACAGTCTGCTTTGGTCTTAACTATCTTGAGTAGTTTAGTATTGTTTGCAAACTTTGCCACCTCACTGTTTACCCCTTTCTCCAGATTATTTATGAATAAGTTGAATAGGATTGGTCCTAGGACTGACCCTTGGGGAACACAACTAGTTACCCCTCTCCATTCTGAAAATTTACCATTTATTCCTATCCTTTGGTCCCTGTCTTTTAACCAGTTCTCAATCCATGAAAGGATCTTCCCTCTTATCGCATTACAACTTAATTTACATAAGAGCCTTTGGTGAGGGACCTTGTCAAAGACTTTCTGGAAATCTAAATACACTATGTCCATTGGATCCCCCTTGTCCACATGTTTGTTGACACCTTCAAAGAACTCTTATAGACAAGTAAGGCATGATTTCCATTTACAGAAACCATGTTGACTTTTGCCCAACCATTTATGTTCTTCTATGTGTCTGACAATTTTATTCTTTACTATTGTTTTAACTAATTTGCCCCATACTGACATTAGACTTACCGGTCTGTAATTGCTGGGAGCACGTATAGAGCCCTTTTTAAATATTTACGTTATATTAGCTATCTTCCAGTTATTTGTTACAGAAGCTGATTTCAAGGGCAGGTTACAAACCATAGTTAATAGTTCCCCAATTTCACATTTGAGTTATTTCAGAACATTTGGGTGAATGCCATCTGGTCCCGGTGACTATTACTGTTAAGTTTATCAATTAATTCCAAAACCTCCTCTAATGACACTTCAATCTGTGACAATTCCTCAGATTTGTCACCTACACAGAATGGCTCAGGTTTGGGAATCTCCCTAACATCCTCAGCCATGAAGACTGAAGCAAAGAATTAATTTAGTGTCTCCGCAATGACTTTATCGTCTTTAAGGGCTCCTTTTTTTATCTCGATCGTCCAGGAGCCCCACTGATGTATTTAACAAAACATTTTGTTATTACCTTTTGAGTTTTTGGTTAGTTGTTTTTCAAACTTCTTTTTGGCTTTTCTTATTACATTTTTACACTTTATTTGGCAGTGTTTATGCTCCTTTCTACTTCACTAGTATTTGACTTCCACTTTTTAAAAGATGCCTTTTTATCTCTCACTGCTTCTTTTACATGGCTGTCAAGTCACAGTGGCTCTTTTTTATTCCTTTTAGTGTGTTTTTTAATTTGGGGTATAGGTTTAAGTTGGGCCTCTATTATGGGGTCTTTGAAAAGTGTCCATGCAGCTTGCAGAGATTTCACTCTAGTCACTGTACTTTTTAATTTCTGTTTAACTTACCTCCTCATTTTTGCATAGTTCCCCTTTCTGAAATTAAATGCCACAGTGTTGGGCTGCTGAGGTGTTCTTCCCACCACAGGAATGTTAAATGTTACTATATTATGGTCACTATTTCCAAGTGGTCCTGTTATAGTTACCTCTTGGACCGGATCCTGCGCTCCACTCAGGACTAAACAGAGAATTGCCTCTCCCCTTGTGGGTTACTGTACCAGCTGCTCCAAGAGAGGGATTTTTAATTGGTTCTAAAAGAAATTACGTCACCCATCTTGTTTCTCCAAGAGATCTCAAAGTGGCAGGAGACATAAACAGGAAGACAGGGCTCAGGACTCTAAACCAACCATTTTGAAGCCGCTAGAAGAAACTACATTTCCCATCTGCCCATGGGTGTGTTTGTGTCCTATATGAGGGACCATCCCATTCCTCTCACAGTAGCAAGGGGAGACTGCAGCCAGCCCCAGATGGTCCTTTCCCAGCCTGGGATATGTGTTGTGAGGAAATTTGTGTGGGGTGAGTGCACAGGCTAGATCCATCTTCAGACTGGAAAGCCCAGGCAACTCCAGCACAGCATGGGGGCTGTGGGCAGGGGTAGCAGTTCTGGAGCTGGGCCTCTGCCCCCTATAGGTCCATTGGCAGATGGCTCTGGCAGCATCAAGTGGGTCCATCACTGCAGGGGAAGGTTGGGGTAGTGTCTGAGGTTGGGGTGAGGATTGTGTGTGTGGGGTCGATGCCCAAGAATGCGGGATGGAATTCACCTCCCCACCCCTCTGCAGAGCCCAGCAACTAGGGATTTATCCAGTGAAGTGAATTTCACTCTGGGTGACTTTGAGCCAGCCATGGAAAGATCCTTGTGCCTTCGGTTCCACACTGGCCAAAGGAGTTTACTAGTACTCCCTCCCGAGACTCCCAGGGGCAGCCAGGGATAATTAGTGGGTTATGGGAATTAGAAAATGAAAATTCATTAAGAACGATGATATTTGTGTGTTTATTATTAAATCCCCAGACACCCACCAATCCCCGTCCTTCTTCTGATGAGCTATAAATATCGAAGGGACTCAGCTACTGATCCTGCAGTGAGTTCCTGCCCCTCCCGCCTCTCTCTAGCAGCACTTTTAAGAACAGGCCAGGGAAACATGGAAATACTTTGAACCAAATTCCAGAAGCTGCTGAGCATGCACAAGTTAAAATGAAACCAAGGTTCCATCTCTTCAAGGACCTGGCCCCTAGTGCAAAATTATAGACAGATTCCCAGAAATCTGAAACGGCCACTACATAACTGACAGAATCTTATTTATCTATTGACTTCTGGGAATTACCAATAAAAGAAACAACCCAGTGAAGGCGATTCCCTGACAGAAAGATCTCATGTGTCTTAACAAATTGGTATAATCTAATCTAGAACTTTATACACTAAAATGCCTTATTCGTAGCCCCGTGGTGATTGGCTGGTGTCACTACAGGGCAGAATTAAGGTTGGGTGCCTTAGCTGTGAACTTCCATCTCCTAGCATGCTGTGATTGCTGTTAAGTGGGTTTGGCAAAATTCATTTTGTCTATTTCTTTTTTTATTTCAATAGATATCAATATTTATTTTAAGCTCTTTTTTCAATGTTTACAATTTCAATGTTCAGAGCTGTGGGAAGTTATGGGGGTTGTCAGACAACAATTATTCAATTACAGTAAATGTTGAGATTCCCAAAGCCAAATTTTTTTAACTGTTCAAACAGAAATTGTCAATGTCACACACAAAATAAACAGTGTAAATATCCTTAAATCAAACTCGGCTTTCTCCAGAAACATTTCCGTATATTACCTATATAAATATTTTTTCATCTGTGTGTGTGTGTACAGTGAAATCAACATTACAGCAATTTATTAAAAACAATCCAATCCTTGAAAGCTGGAGTAATAGAAATGGGATGAAAATTAATAGTCCAAAATTATGCACTCAGGGACTAATGACAAGAATTTTTGCAATAACCTGGGTACTTATCAGTTGGAAGTGACAGAGGAGGAAAAGGACCTAGGTGTATTGATTGATCACGGGATAATTATGAGCTGCCAATGTGATGCGGCCATGAAATAGGTTAATGCAGTCTTAGAATGCATGAGGCGAGGTATTTCCAGTAGACACAGGGAAGGGTTAGTACTGTAATACAAAGCACTGATGAGACCTCATCTGAAATACTGTGGGCCATTCTGGTCTCCCATGTTTAAGAAGGATGAATTCAAACTGGAACAGGAGCAGAGAAGGGCTACTAGGATGATCCGAGGTATGGAAAATCTGCCATATTAGAGGAGACTCAAAGAGCTTGGCTTGTTTAGCCTAACCAAAAGAAGGCTGAGGGGAGATATGATCGCTCTCTATAAATACATCAGAAGGGTAAATACCAGGGAAGGAGAGGAGTTATTTAGGTTAAGCACCAATCTTGGCACTAGAACAAATGGATATTGGCCATCAACAAGTTCTGGATTGACGTTAGGCGAAGGTTTCTAACTATCAGAGTGAAGTTTTGGAACAGCCTCCCAAGGGAAGCAGTTGGGACAAAAAAACTAATTGGCTTCAAGACTGAGCTTGATACCTTCATGGAGGAGATGGTATAATGGGACTGCCTACAGTGGCATGTAGCCCATCTGCAACTGCTAGCAGCAAATATCTCCAAAGGCTGGTGATGGGACACTAGATGGGGAGGGCTCTGAGTTACTACAGAGAATTCTTTCCCAGGTGTCTGGCTGTTGGGTCTTGCCCACGTGCTCAGGGTCTAATTGATTGCCATATTTGGAGATAACCAGGTTAGTTCAATCAGGGAGGGTGAGATGCTCTGCTAGCAGTTAAGGTGTGAACACCAAAGGAGGAGAAACTGCTTCTGTAGTTGGATAGCCATTCACAGTGTTTGTTTAATCCTGATCTGATGGTATCAAATTTGCAAATGAATGGAGCTCAGCAGCTTCTCTTTGGAGTATGGTCCTGAAGTTTTTTTGCTGTAAGATGGCTACCTTTACATCTGCTATTGTGTGGCCAGGGAGGTTGAAGTGTTCTCCTACAGGTTTTTCCAGGTCAGCCATAAAAATGTTGGCATATTGTGGGGCCATGCGGGTGTCCATGGCGGTGCCACTGGTCTGTAGGTATATATTGTCACCAAATTTGAAATAATTGTGCGTGAGGATAAAGTCACAGAGCTCAGCAACAAGCTGTGCTGTGTCATCATCAGGGATACTGTTCCTGACAGCTTGTATTCCATCTGTGTGTGGGATGTTTGTGTAGAGAGCCTCCAACATTTTTATGGCAGTTCAAATCAACAGAGCCAGACGTGTACCCAGAAGCCTCCTGCTACAAGACAGGCCCAAAAAAGAAATCAACAGAACTCCCCTGGTCATCACCTAGACCTGGTCTACACTACGACTTTAAATCGGATTTAGCAGCGTTAATTCGAATTAACCCTTCACCCGTCCACACAACGACGCAATTTAATTCGAAATAAAGGGCTCATTAAATCGATTTCTGTACTCCACCCCAACGAGTGGAATAGCGCCAAAATCGATTTTAGTATTTCGAATTAGGGTTAGTGTGGCCGCAATGCGATGGTATTGGCCTCCGGGAGCTATCCCACAGTGCACCATTCTGACCGCTCTGGACAGCAATCTGAACTCGGATGCACTGGCCAGGTAGGCAGGAAAAGCCCCGGGAACATTTGAATTTCATTTCCTGTTTGCCCAGTGTGGAGAGCACAGGTGACCACAGATTGCTCATCAGCACAGGTAACCATGCAGTCCGAGAATCAAAAAAGAGCACCAGCATGAACTATACGGGAGGTACTGGATCTGATCGCTATATGGGGAGAGGATTCTGTGCTAAAGACGAAATGCCAAAACATTTGAAAAAATCTGCAAGGGCATGATGGAGAGAGGCCACAATAGGGACTCATATCAGTGCCGTGTGAAAGTCAAGGAGCTCAGACAAGCCTACCAGAAAACCAAAGAAGCAAATGGAAGGTCGGGGGCAGAGCCGCAGACATGCCGCTTCTACACTGAGCTGCATGTAATTCTAGGGGGGCCCGCCACCACTACACCACTTCTGACTGTGGATTCCGAGGAGGGGGTAATCTCAGCCATGGATCTTTCTCTCAACCTGACTGAAGTACCCTCCCAACCCTCCCAAGGCGTTATCCCAGACAATGAGGCCATAGAAGGGACCTCTGGTGAGTGTACCTTTGTAAATATAAAACATGGTTTAAATGCAAGCATGTTTTAATGATTAATTTGCCCTGAGGACTTGGGATGCATTCGCGGCCAGTACAGCTACTGGAAAAGTCTGTTAACGTGTCTGGGCATGGCCGGAAATCCTCCAGGGACATCTCCATGAAGCTCTCCTGGAAGTACTCCAAAAACCTTTGCAGAAGGTTTCTGGGCAGTGCAGCCTTATTCCGGTCCTCCATGGTAGGACAGTTGACCACGCCATGCTAGTAGCAAGTAATCTGGTATCGTTGCATGACAAAGCCTGGCAGCATATGGTCCCGGTGTTTGCTGGCATTCCAGCAACATCCGTTCTTTAAATCGCTGTGTTATCCTCAGGAGAGTGATATCATTCATGGTAACCTAGTAGAAATATGGGAATTTAATTAAGGGGACAGAGGTGGCCATTCCTACTGGGCTGTTTGCCTGTGGCTGAAAAGAAATCCTTCCCTGTAGTTAGCCAAGTTGGCGGGGGAGGGTGGATCATTGGCGCTGAGCTTTTTGCATTTGGCTAGCAGGATCTTCCCTGTTACCAGCCACTCGGTGGGGGGAGGGGTAAAGCGATCATCCCAGAGAATTGGATGCGGGGGTTTAGTTTGGTTTCTAATGCTGCACGTTAACAGGAAAACCGCAGCACTCTTTTAGGAAGGCTGCAGAAGCCAAAAGACAATGGCTTACCATGGCCGCATGCAAGCCGAATTCTGTTGCCTGGACCTGCGTCTGTGATCTCTAACATCAAAGCCGCAGACACTCAATATTAAGATGGAAAATGCGACCTTGTACTGAAATTACATGTGCTATGTAATGTGAATAGTGTTGTTCACCGTGAAAGAGTATAAGCACTGTTCTATAAAATGCTTTTTAAATACTTCTCTCCCTTTTTTCCCTCCCTCCCACAGCTGCAAATTTTTCAAGCCTCCCTCCTCTGTCCCGAAGGCTATCTCAGATAAGGCGGCGAAAAAAAAGGACGCAAGATGAAATGTTCTCTGAAATCATGGAATCGACCCGCAATGAAAGAGCTCATCTGAATGAGTGGAAGGACATGATATCAAAGTACAGGAAAGATGCCAGTGACCGTGAGGCCATGAGGGACGCTCGAGATGAGAGGTGGCAGGCTGCAATGCTTGGGCTGCTGCGTGATCAAACGGACATGCTCCAGCGTCTGGTGGAGCTTCATCAACGGCAGCAGGATCACAGACTGCCGCTGCAGCCGCTGTATAACCTCCCTCCCCCCTCACATGTTCCATAGCCTACTCACCCAGACGTGTAAGAACACGGGGAAGGAGGCTCCATGCAGCTGCCCACTCCACCCCAGTGGACAGCCCAAGCAAAAGCTGTCATTATTTTGAACTTTTTTAATGGCCTTTTCTTTCCCTCCTATCCTCCTCCCAGACCCCACCCGGGCTATCTTGTCAGTTCTCTTCCTATGTTTATAAACAATTAATAAAGCATACACGATTTTCAAATGATAGTGACTTTATTTCCTTTGAAAGCAAGCTATGATCGAAGGGGGGAGGGTGATTTGCTTACAGGGAATGAGTCAATCAAGGGGGTGGGTTTTCATCAAGGAGAAACAAACAGAACTTTCACACCATAGCCTGGCCAGTCATGAAACTGGTTTTCAAAGCTTCTCTGATGTGCAGCACTTCCTGGTGTGCTCTTCTAATCACCCTGGTGTCTGGCTGCATGTAATCAGTGGCTAGGCGATTTGCCTCAGCCTCCCACCCCGCCATAAAGATCTCCACCTTACTCTCACAGAGATTGTGGAGCACACAGCAAGCAGCAATAACAATGGGAATATTGTTTTGGCTGAGGTCTGAGAGAGTCAGTAACGTGCGCCAGCGACCCTTTAAACATCCAAATGCATTCTACCACCATTCTGCACTTGCTCAGCCTATAGTTGAACAGGTCCTGACTACTGTCCAGGTTGCCTGTGTATGGCTTCCTGAGCCATGGCATTAAGGGGTAGGCTGGTTCCCAAGGATAACTATTGGCATTTCAACATCCCCAACGGTTATTTTCTGGTCCGGGAAGAAAGTCCCTTCCTCCAGCTTTTGAAACAGACCTAAGTTCCTGAAGACGCGAGCATCATGTACCTTTCCTGGCCATCCCACATTGATGTTAGTGAAACATCCCTTGTGATCCACCAGGGCTTGCAGCAGCATCGAGAAGTACCCTTTTCAGTTTATGTACTCGGTGGCTTGGTGCGCCGGTGCCAAGGTAGGGATATGGGTTCCGTCTATCGCCCCACCACAGTTAGGGAATCCCATTGCACCAAAGCCATCCACTGTGACCTGCACATTTCCTAGAGTCACTACCCTTGATATCAGCAGGTCTTTGATTGTGTTGGCTACTTGGATCACAGCAGCCCCCACAGTAGATTTGCCCACTCCAAATTGATTCCCGACTGACCGATAGCTGTCTGGCGTTGCAAGCTTCCACAGGGCTATCGCCACTCGCTTCTCAACTGTGAGGGCTGCTCTCATCCTGGTATTCTGGTACTTCAGGGCAGGGGAAAGCAAGTCAGAAAGTTCCATGAAAGAGCCCTTACGCATGCGGAAGTTTCACAGCCATTGGGAATCGTCCCACACCTGCAACACGATGCGGTCCCACCAGTCTGTGCTTGTTTCCCGGGCCCAGAATCGGCATTCCACGGCATGAACGTGCCCCAGTAACACCATGATTTGCACATTGCTGGGCCTGTACTTTGTGAGAGGTCTATGTCCATGTCAATTTCTTCATCACTCTCATCTCCGCTCTGCAATCGCCTATTCACCTGGTTTTGCTTTGGAATGTTCTGGCTCTGCATATACTCCAGGACAATGCGCGTGGTGTTCATAGTGCTCATAATTGCCGCGCTGATCTGAGCGGGCTCCATGATCCCAGTGCTATGGCGTCTGGGCTGAAAAAAGGAGCGAAACTGTTGTCTGACAGAGGGAGGGGGGGCGAGTGATGACATGGCTTACAGGGAATTAAAATCAACAAAGGTGGCTGTGCATCAGGGAGAAACACAAACAACTGTCACACAGAATGCCCCCCCAAAGATTGAACTCAAAACCCTGGGTTTAACAGGCCGTTGATTTCATGGAGGGAAGGGGACGCAAATGAATACAGAACAAATCTGGTCCATCTATCTTTTACATCTTAGGCTGGCATCAGACGGTGCAGCATGACTGATAGCCATCGGCATCTTCTGGGTGCTTAGCAGAAGATGCTGCATTACGATTGCTAGCCATCATTGTAAAGACGGTGCAATAGGACTGCCGGCAGGACTGAGTCTCCAGAAGACAAAACATGTCTGCCCAGCCGCCTCTAACCGAACTCACTGAGGAATACGACAATGATGGATACCAATCGTAATACACCATCTGCTGCCAAAAGGCAAGGAGCTGCTGCTGTATAGCAATGCAGTCCCACATCTGCTGGCACCCAGATGACATATGGTGATTGTGAGCTGAGCTGAGCTGGCTCCATGCTTGCCGTGGTATGTTGCCTTGCACAGGTAATCCAGGAAAAAAGGCACAAAATGATTGTCTGCCATTGCTCTCATGGGGGGGGGGGGAGGCCTGATGACATGTACCCAGAACCCCCTGCTACACTGTTTTTGCCTCATCAGGCATTGGGATCTCAACCCAGAATTCCAATGGGCGGCGGAGACTGCGGGAACTGTGGGATAGCTACCCACAGTGCAACGCTCCAGAAGTTGATGCTAGCCTTGGTACTGTGGACGTGGTCTGCGGACTTAATGCAGTTAGAGCATTTTATGTGGGGACGCACACAATTGACTATATAAAAATGATTTTTATAAAACCGGCTTCCATTAATTCAACCTAATTTCATAGTGTAGACATACCCTCAGTATTATCTAGACCATCCCTGACAGGTGTTTGTCCAGCCTGCTCTTAAAAATCCCCAATGATGGAGATTCCACAGTCTCCCGTAGGCAATTTATTCCTGTGCTTAAACACTCTGACAATTAGGATGTTTTTCCTAATGCTCAAGGGCAACCAAATGCCCTTGCTGCAATTTAAGCCCATTGCTTCTTGTCTTATCCCCAGAGGTTAAGAAGAACAAATTTTCTCCCTCCTCCTTGTAACAACCTTTTATGTATTTGAAATCTGTGATCATGTCTCATCTCAGTCTTCTCTTCTCCAGACTAAACAAACCCATTTTTTTTCAATCTTCCCTCATAGGTCATGTTTTCTAGACCTTTAATCATTTTTGTTGCTCTTCTCTGGACTTTGTCCAATTTGTCCGCATCTTTCCTGAAACGTGGCACCCAGAACTGGACACGGTACTCCAGTTCAGGCCTAACCAGCGAGGAGAAGAGCGGAAGAATTACTTCTTTTGTCTTGCTTACAATACTCCCCGTAATACATCCCAGAATGATATTTGCTTGTTTTTGCAACAGTGTTACACTGTTGACTTATATTTAGCTTGTGATCCACTATGACCCCCAGATCCTTTGCCGAAGTACTCCTTCCAGGCAGTCATTTCCCATTTTGTATGTCTGCAACTGATCGTTCCTTCTTAAGTGGAGTACTTCGCATTTGGTCCTTATTGAATTTCATCCTATTTACTTCAGACCATTTCTCTAGTTTGTCCAGATCATTTTGAATTTTAATCCTATCCTCCAAAGCACTTGCAACCCCTCCCAGCTTGGTATCATCCGTAAACTTGATAAGTGTAACAGAGAGACTGTTACTGGGAGAGTTTCACCATGTCTCAGAGGGTACACCTTGGTGGGAGGGAGCTAGGCCTGTACTGGAATACGGTCACTCTGTGCTTCACAGTGTAGCAGAACCTAGAATGTCCATTACCAGGGAAAAATCTTGGTGGTGGGGGGGAATCAGCTTGTGGAATGGACAAAAACCCCATCTGAATGCTCTCACATTGCCCTTCTCTCTCTGGCAGGCTACAGAGTAATGTCCACGTTTCTCTCCACATCATCCCATCCTCCCACGGGGAAGGAAATGGCTGCAATGGAGCTGGCTCAGGTAAGGGATTATCAGGGAGCTGGTGGTGGGTTGTGCTTGGATGGAGAGGAGCAATAAATGCAAAGGAGGGTGGGAGATGCTAGAGGTGGTGGGAGGCAGAAAATATCTAGGGTGGAGAAAGGGAGGGGACAGGATGTGACAAACCTGCTGAGATTTGTGTAATCTAGGGTGTGATGGGTTGTCACCCCTGAGGTGCATTGTGAGGGGCTTCTGGGAACTGCTGTGCCGTCTAAACATCAAGCTGGGCTGGCCCTTCTCACACTGCTTTGCTGGAGATTCAGCCAGCCTCTACAGGCCCTGTTATCACCCAAAACAACAGCAGGTGGCACCATACACCCAACTAAGCTACCTGAGTGCTTTACCTAAGCCACTCAAGGACAGAGAGAAGATGACAGCCAATTTCCCAGCTCCCCAACCTTGCACACCTGCTGTAGTATGAATCCAGAATTATACCATCTTATAGTGCACACTGATACGTATAATGTAAGCTCATTAATATAGTTCGCCTTCCCCTCAATATGGGAAAGATATCCATAACAAGCTTGTGCTAACCAAGCTGAGATTTTCCCCAGACACTTCACCCAAAATATACTGGTTAAAATAAAACATGAAACAAGTTTATTAACTACAGAAAGATAGATTTTAAGTGATTATAAGTGATAGCAAACAGATCAAAGCAGATTACTTAGCAAATAACTAAAATCTCAAACTAAGCCTTAAATACTAGCTGGATAGAATTTGAATTAAGCAATTTCTCACTGTGATTGATGATACAAGCAGTCCACCAAGTTTCCATACACAAGCCAGAAATCCCTTTACCCTGGGACCAGCATTTCCCCCAGTTTAGTCTTTGTTCCTCAGTTGTTTCCAGGAGTTCTCTTGTGTGGGGAATGAGGCCAAGAGATGATGTCACACCCCACCTTATGGAGCTTTTCCATATGGCAAGAACCCTTTGTTCCAAAGTCAGTTCCCAGTCCAGTTTGTGGGAAAATACAGGTACCAAAATGGAGTTCAGTGTCATGTGGTCTGGTCGCATGCCCTGCTGAGTCATAGTAGCCATGACTCACAGGCTGGCTGAAATATTTACAGAAAGGCTAAGCTCTTCCACGGTCCATTGTCTTTGTTGATGAGCCATCAGCACTGTCTGGCTTCTTCATTGTTGTACCTGAAAGGCTAGTTGTGGGTGTTACCCAGAGTAAGCACATTTGAAATGCAGATATATAGTCAATATCTATAACTTCAGATACAAACATGAAACATGCACACAGATACGATAATCATATTCAGCAAATCATAACTCTTCCAATGCCACCACACATGATGCATCTTGCACAAAATGCATCATAATTATGTCCTAATCATATTATAATCATACCACTATGCTGAATATGGGGTGTAGTGTCAGATAGGGCCTAATTTCAAGGCACAGGAGTTGGGAATGGAACTTCCCCTCTTTGTGGAACAGGAAATAAACCTCCAGCCAGGACTGGGAAATCTTCGCAGACTTCCAGTGCTGTAGCCTGAATCTACTGACACTTCATTAGTTATGATCACCCCCAATCTTTGTGGCAACTGCAAACTTTATCAGTGATGATTTTATATTCTCTTCTAGGTCCTTGATAAGAATGTTAAATAGCACAGGGCCAAGAACCAATCCTTGTGGGAACCGGCTAGAAATAAATCCACTCGACCATGGTTCCCTGTTTACAATCACCGTTTTTAATCTATTTAAAGTATGCAATGTTTATTTTGTATCATTCTAGCTTTCTAGTCAAAATATTGTTCTTAATCAAGTCATATGCCTTACGGAAGTCTAGGTATATTACATGAATACCAACCAAACTTTTGATCTCATCCAATAAGGATATCCAGTTAGTTTGATAGGATCTATTTTCTCTAAACCTTTGTTGGTGGGCACTAATTATATTAACATAAGAATGGCCATACTGGGTCACACCAAAGGTCCATCCAGCCCAGTATCCTGTCTGCCGACAGTGGCCAATGCCAGGTGCCCCAGAGGAAAGTGGCTGGTGAGTCTTGCCCAAATGCTCAGGGTTTAGCTGATCGCCATATTTGGGATTGGGAAGGAATTTTCCTCCAGGGCAGATTGGCAGAGGCCCTGTTTTTTTTTTGCTTTCCTCTGCAGCGTGAGACATGGGTCACTTGCTGGAGGATTCTCTGCACCTTGAAGTCTTTAAGACATGATTTGAGGACTTCAAGAGCTCAGACATAGGTTAGAGGTTTATTACAGAAGTGGGTGGGTGAGATTCTGTGGCCTGCGTTGTGCAGGAGGTCAGACTAGATGATCATAATGGTCCCTTCTGACCTTAAAGTCTATGAGAGGGATTGAACCTAACAGGTACTGAGCAAGTGATCTCTCTCCTGCCATCCATCTCCACCATCTGACAAACAGAGGCTAGAGTCACCATTCCTAACCCATCCTGGCTAATAGCCATTAATGGACTTACCCTCCATGAATTTATCTAGTTGTCTTTTAAACCCTTTTATAGTCTTAGCCTTCACAACCTCCTCAGGCAAGGAGTTCCACATGTTAACTGTGCACTGTGTGAAGAAGAAATTCCTTTTATTTGTTTTAAATCTGCTGCCCATTAATTTCATTTGGTGGCCCCTATTGTTATATTGTGGGAACAAGTAAATAACTTTTCCTTATTCACTTTCTCCACACTACTCATGATTTTAAATACCTCTATCATATCTAAATATCCCCCCTTAGTCTCTTTTCCAAGTTGAAAAATCCTAGTCTCTTTAATCTCTCCTCATATGGGACCTGTTCCAAACCCCTAATCATTTTAGTTGCCCTTCTCTGAACCTTTTCTAATGCCAGTATATGTTTTTTGAGATGAGGAGACCACATCTGTATGCAGTATGCAGTTATTACCCTCCATTAATTCTTTATTAATGAAATCCAGTATCGGCTGCTACGTTATCTTGTCCAGTATCGATGTCAGACTGACACTTTTGTAATTAGCTGGATCATCTCTTTTACACTTTTTAAATATTGGCACAGCATTAGCTTTATTCCAGTCTTCTGGAATTTCCCCAGTATTCCAAGTCCTAATTAAAATCAACATTAACAGTCCACCACACTCCACCAACAAGTCTTTTAAGGACATGTCTACACTATGAAATTAGGTTGATTTTTATAGAAGTCAATTTTTAGGAAGCGATTTTATACAGTCGATTGTGTGTGTCCCCACTAGCACATTAAGTCGGCGGAGTACATCCTCAATAGCCGTGGCTAGCATCGACTCGCAGAGCAGTGCACTGTGGGTAGCTATCCCACAGTTCCCACAGTTTCTGCTGCCCATTGGAATTCAGGGTTAAGCTCTCAATGCCTGATGGGGCAAAAACATTGTTGCGGGTTGTTTTGGGTACATGTCGTCAGTCTCCCCTCCCCCCCTTCCGTGAAAGCGGGCAATCATTTTGTGCCTTTTTTCCTGGTTTACCCATGCAGATGCAAGCATGGAGCACGCTCAGCTCACCGCTGCTGTTGTGAGCATTGTAAACACCTCGCGCATTATCCTGCAGTATGTGCAGAACCAGGCTAGGAGTCGTCATCAGGAGGATGATAGTGAGAAGGACATGGACACAGACTTCCCTGAAAGCATGGGATGTGGCAGTTGTGACATCATGGTGGCAATGGGGCAGGTTTATACTGTGGAACACTGATTCTGGGCGTGGCAAACAAGCACAGACTGGTGGGACCACATAGTGTTGCAGGTATGGGATGATTCCCAGTTGCTGCAAAACATTTGCATGCGTAAGGCCACTTTCATGGACCTTTGTGACTTGCTTTCCCCTACCCTGAAGTGCCAGAATATCAAGATGAGAGCTGCCCTGACATTTGAGAAGTGAGTGGCAATAGCCCTGTGGAAGCTTGCAATGCCTGACTGCTACCGGTCAGTCGGGAATCAATTTGGAGTGGGCAAATCTACTGTGGGGGCTGCTGTGATCCAAGTAGCCAACACACTCACTAATCTTCAGCTATCAAAGGTAGTGACTCTGGGAAATGTGCAGGTCATAGTGGATGGCTTTGGTGCAATGGGATTCCCTAACTGTGGTGGGGCGATAGACGGAAAGCATATCCCTATCTTGGCACCAGAACACCTTGGCAACCAGTATGTAAACTGCAAGGGGTACTTCTCAATGGTGCTACAAGCAATGGTGGATCACAAGGGACATTTCACCAACATCAACGCTCGCATTTTCAGGAACTCCAGGGTGTTTAAACAGCTGCAGGAAGGGACTTACTTCCCAGATCAGAAAATTACTGTTGGGGATGTTGAAATCCCAATAGTTATCCTTGGAGACCCAGACTACCCCTTGCTCCCATGGCTCATGAAGCCATACACAGGCAGCTTGGACACTAGTAAGGAGCATTTCAACTATAGGCTGAGCAAGTGCACAATGGTGGTAGAATGTGCATTTGGATGTTTAAAAGCTCCTTGGTGCTGTTTGTTAACTAGGTTAGACCTCAGTGAAACCAATATTCCCATTGTTATTGCTACTTGCTGTGTGCTCCATAATATCTGTGAGAGTAAGGGGGAGATGTTTATGTCAAGGTGGGAGGTTAAGGCAAATCACCTAGCAGCCGATTTTGAGCAGACAGACACCAGGGTGATTAGAAGAGCACAGCAGGGCACGCTGCACATCAGAGAAGCTTTGAATACCAGTTTCATGTCTGGCCAGGGTACGGTGTGACAGTTGTTTGTGTTTCTCCTTGATGAAAACCCACCCCCTTTGTTGATTTTAATTCCCTGTAACCCAACCACCCTGCCCCCTTTGATCACAGCTGGCAAAGGAAATAAAGTCACTATTGTTTTAAAACCATGCATTCTTTATTAATTGATTAAGAAAAAAGGGAGATAACTGACAAGGTAGCCTGGGTGGGTTGGGGGAGGAGGGAAGGACAAGGCCACATTGCTTATTGTAGTCACACTAGAAATCAAAGCTTATTGAATGACAGCCTTCTGTTGCTTGGGTCATCCTCTGGAGTGGAATGGCTGGGTGCCTGGAGCCTCCCCCCGGCATTCCTGGGTGTCTGGGTGAGGAGGATATGGAACTTGGGGAGGAGGGCAGGCAGTTATACAGGGGATGCAGCAGCAGTCTGTGCTCTTCCTGCCTTTCCTGCAGCTCCACCAGATGCATGAGCATGTCCATTTGCTTCCCCATTAGCCTTACCATCGCATCCTGCCTCTTCTCATCACAATCACTTAATGCTTTCCTGGACTCTGTCACTGTATCCCCCATGCATTCAGCTGTGCCCTATCAGTGCGGAAGGACTGCATGAGCTCAGAAAACATGTCATCGTGAGCATTATTTTCCCTTCTAATCTGCGATAACTTCTGGGACGGAGATAATAGGGGAAGTGTAGAAACATTTGCACCTATGGGGGGGGAAGGGAAAGTAGAATTTAAGAAGATACACTTCTGAGAACAAAAGGGAGACTCTTTCACAGTGAATCAAGCAATTCACAGCAGACTGCACATGTGCTTTAGGTACAAGGTGGCATTTTGCCTTTTATATTGAGTGCCTGCCGGTATGGTGTGAGACATCACACACGGCTGGGCAACAGATTTCGGTTTGCAGGCAGCCATGGTAAGCCAAAGGGTACACGGGGTTGGCTTCTTCCGCCTTCATAACATGTTGGAATGGTTTCAAACTGCGATGCCCTCCTTTCCCATACCAAGCAATGCCTGTTGGGTTGGCCATTTAAAAGGAGGGGCTGTGGTTTTCGGGTGGATGTGCAGCACAACCCTTCCCCCACCCACTGCATAGCAATTCTCTGGGATGATCCCTTCACCTCTCCCCCCACTGCGTGGCTATTATCAGGGATGACCACTTTTAGCCTGCCAAACAGAAACAGCTCAGCATGAATGGCCTCCTCTGACTGTTCCCTTAAAAAAATTCCCCTATTTCAGCCAAGTGACCATGAATGATATCACACTCCTGAGGCTAACACAGAGAGATAAAGACTGATGTTGCTTGAATACGACCAAAATCCAGAACCATTCGCTGCCATGCTTTATGCTGCAATGATTCCAGACCACTTGCTACTGGCTTGGTGTGATAAAGTGTCCTACCATGGAGGACAGAATAAGGCAGCCCTCCCCAGAAACCTTCTGCAAAGGGTTTCAGAGTACCTCCAGGAGAGCTTCATGGAGATGTCCCTGGAGGATTCCCGCTCCATCCCCAGTCCCGCTAACAGACTTTTCCAGTAGCTGTACTGGCCATGAATGCATCCCAAGTCTTCATGGCAAATCAAACATTAAACACAATTGCTTTTAAACCCTGTAGTGTATTTACAAAGGTGCACACGCCAGAGGTGCCTTCTCTGGCTTCAGGGTCTGGAAACCTGCCTTGGGAGGGTATTGGCTCTAGGGTGATGAAAAGTTCCTGGCTGCCGGGGAAAATGGATTCTCCACTTGCCTGTTGTGCATTCTCCTCCTCCTCCTCCTCTTCCTCATCCACAAAATCCTCTTCCCTGTTGCGTGAGACTCTCCCCTTGCAGGTGTCCACTGACAGTGGTGGGGTACTGGTAGGGTCCCCCTGGAATTTCATGCAGCTCATCATAGTAGCAGCATGTATGGGGCTCTGACCCAGAGCGACCGTTTGCCTCCTTTGTCTTTTGATAGGCTTGCCTGAGATGGTTAATTTTCACATGGCACTGCTGTGTGTCCCTGGTGTAGCCTCTGTCCAACATCCCCTGTGAAATTTTGGCATATATATTGACATTCCTTCTTTTTGATCGGAGTTCTGCCTGCACAGATTCTTTTCTCCATACAGCAATCAGATCAAGTGGCTTCCATTCGGTCCATGCTGGAGTTCGTTTGCGATTCTGGGACTGCATGGTCACCTATGCTGCTGAGCTCGCCACGCTGACCAAACAGGAAATAAAATGCAAAAGTTCCCAGGGCTTTTCCTGTGTACCTGACTAGTGCATCGGAGTTGAAAGTGCTGTCCAGAGCAGTCACATTGGAGCACTCTGGGATAGCTATCGGAGGCCAATACCGTCGAATTGTGTCTATACTAACCCAAATTTGACCCAGCAAGGTTAATTTTAGCGCTAATCCCCTAGCCGGGGAGGAGTACATGAGTTGTTTTAAAAGCCCTTTAAGTTGACAGAACGGGGTTGGTTGTGTAAACACATTGAGTATAAAATCGACCTACCGCGGCTAAATTTGACCTAACCTCATAGTGTAGACCAGGGCTTAAACTCTTAGATACAAGTTATCTGGACCTACTAATTTAAACATGTCTAAGTTTAATAACTGTTGTTTAACGTCCTCATAAATTCTTATTGGAATGGAAAGAGTGTCGTTGTCAACATCTTAGGATATGTGTTACATCATCTGTTTTTCCCCAAATCTAGGAGAGAAATATTTATTGAACACTTTTACCTCTTCTGCATTATTTTTGATACTTCTGCCATTTCCATCTAGTAATTTACCACTATCATTGCTAGGATTAATTTTCTACTTCCTTCTTATTTTCATTGATTGGTTATTGATTTCTGATAGCTTCCCCTACCAATTTTCTACAATTCTGACCTTCTAACTTATATTCTTTACTATTGACTTCCCCTTTCTTCCATATATTTCATTTGGAGAGTGTTGGGATTCCTACCAGGGAGCCACCAACAGGGTCCAGAGATAGCCCTATATCCTATATGAAGCTTTGGCTAGTAAGTATGTGATAAATGTGAGGACCCTGCCTCCATCTGTCAGCTGGGAGACAAAGGTTCTCTCTTTCTACCCTCTGATGCCTCCTGGCTGCTCTAAGCAAGGTTGGGGTGGGACTCTGTTAACATGTGCCTCCCAGAGCTTCCCCCCGGTGCTGCTGTTCTGTGAATAGTGGGGTTTTGACTGGGGCAGCAGGTACTGAGTGTTGGACTCTTGCTCTTTCAGAGACTGGTGACTTTCGAGGAGGTGGCTGTGTATTTCACCAGGGAAGAGGGGGCTCTCCTGGATGCCACCCAAAGAGCCCTCTACAGGGATGTCATGCAGGAGAACTATGAGACGGTGGTCTTGCTGGGTAAGGAGTCCTGTCCCCTGGATTATTAGTAGCTGTGGGGTCTCTGAAGAACCTGAGTAGTAATAACTTTATTCACCATACAAGTTTCTTTGCCCCCTCCTTTTTTGCCTTATCTCCCACCCACTAGAATCATTTTTGGACATGTGCCTTTTTGGTGCCGTCAGTCATTTTAAAATTGCATTTAATGTCTCCTTATTGGAAACATTAATAACTACATTAATAACTAGATCTTTCATGCCTTTTCTTCACTGAAGAGGAAAATATGCTGCCTGTAGAATTCTAAATTAAGTAAATAGTGTGACTTATGCATGGCTTGTGTGACAGTCAGATGAGCTCCTCTTTTAATAGGAGAGCATATAATGTTGCCATTCAGGACCTCATGGGTGAACGGAGAACAGAGCCATGGGAGGGGAGGAGAAGGGGGGAGTACCTAATTCTGAGGTGCCAGGAGATGGGGAGCGCATGTGCAGGATTAGAGGTAAGAAACAGCAGGGAGGGATGAGGTCATGAGAGATGAGGAGGGAATACAAGAAGCTCCCAAGGTGCCGGGAGGTAGTGACGGCTGAGAGTAGTGGGAAGAAGGGGTGGAGAATATGGAGGAAGGGCACCCAGGAAGTGGGCTAGGTGGGTCAGTGGGAGGGAGGAGAGGTTTGGGGATCTAGAGCTGTGGGGGATCCCAGATCTTTAATCCTGAATCCCTACCCAAGCCTTGTTGCTTTAGAGCCTACACTCCAGTTTTATTTCTGTTCAGTTTCACTTCATTATACATTTTCCCCAAAATATTATTATTTTAACTCTTGACCTCCCTCTCCCACTCATTACCCCCCTCCCCATATAACTTCCCCATCTCTATGCACAGTACCCTGGCCACCGATCCTAAGTCCTTTCTGCATTCCTCCTTCCCATAGCAGGGCCACTACCCAGGCACAAATGGGCATTTTGTTGATGATGTCATAGGGTGGTAGTGTAGCCTGTATAATTTTTACACTTATAAGATTACGTATTGGGGTACAGCTTGCCCCAATAGTTCATGGCTACTCGAAGTTAATTGAGGAGATGAAATTTGGTGAAACACACAGAAACTTGATTTAATACAGACAGTTCTAATTGAAACCATAGGCAAGGATCAATACATGTAATGATTAGACTAAGATAAGTATAGTAAAGAGTGTCTTGCACTGTGTATGCTTACAAGTTATGGACACCATTGGAAACAAAGATTAAGGGGCAAGATAGACCATCAGAAGGGAGGTCCTGCTTCAAGTCACAGTCTCGGGGACCCGACAAAATGAAAAAATGGTAACTAGGAGAGGTATTTTATCCACTTCCTTATGGTAATAGGATGGTTCTATACCATATCTGCTACTTTACTCTGATTACAGTAACGTCAATAGCTGCCCCAACCCACGTGTGGCCTTTGGGAAGTCCATAATTAAGCATTAAGCATTAATACTCATGATTTACATCACTTATTTATTAATAATTCCAATGTATGAATACGGTCCAACTGCTGAGATACTGCATAGCAACCTAATTGTTAAAGCCCCCAAAACTTACTTTTTTTAGAATCCTGTGCTGTATTGCACTTGTTTATGGTTCCTCGTTAATCTCTTAAAATGAGGGTTCAAAATATCTGACCTGGGATTCTCTCCTTAGGCCTATTTAGGTAAATCCCAGACTTCAGCATAACTACTCCCACAGAGCCTCAACCTAATATAAGCCCCTTAACTGTAGCAAGCTTAATAACTCATTTATTTAGGTTCACCTCCTTGCCCCACCATGCATGTTCCAAGCTAATAAACAATATTCTGGTAATGTCATTTTACCTCTAGCGAGTATAAAATTGCCCACAACACATGAGACTAGGTCATAGATCATAAAATCAGGTCAGTATCAAGAGGAGTGAGAGTTTGGAGAGAGTCTTGTCTTACCTCTCCCTGTCTGCAGCAGCCACAAGCTGTGTTCCCTCCAGGCTCCTTTGATCTCTGAGCCTGTCCCTGCTGAGCTCGTGTGGCCCAGGTCTTGTTTCTTACATTCTCCTTTTCTGCAAGAATTAGAGGCTGTTGCTCCTGAATTTTAGTGTTTAATTCCCCAGCCTTCTCCACACACTGGGGGAGTTTAATTAATTAATTAATTAAGGACTGGCTGGAACCAACCTACATCAGTGGAATACCCGACAGAGACAAGGGAATAATTGTCACCTGTCCATGGGAGGATCCCTGCTTGGCTGAGCAAAGCATACGTGGACTCATTATGTTTTTGGGACCAGGAAGAACTGGGCTCGCAGACGCAGGAAGCTCTACTGGAGCAAAGACAAATGGATAGGCACAGTGAAAAGAAAAGAAAATGTTTTCTACAGCAGCTTCTCCGTGTTAATTTAAGGACTTTCCAATGCTGTGTTTTGGTTCACTAATAAACCCAGCTAAGTTTTAAAAGTCTTCCCAGTGTCACAGCAAAAACTTGCTGAGGTGCATTGAAGCATGGATGAGGAACAGTCTCTGAACAGCAGTGTCGTTCAGCTGGACCTGCTGGCAGAGCTCACAGGTTGAAATAGGAGGGTTGAAGCCAGAGGCTCAGTCTCAGGTGTTGAAGCTACATGGCCTATCCTTGTGGAAGAGTGGGATCCCTTGGGGGTCTAGTGCACTCAAGGGGCACCTCCCAAGGACTGTTTAAAAACCAGGGCATTGCACAGATCCTATGGATCCATGACAGTGTGCCAGTGCGCCTTATGGGGAAAAGATATAAAACAAGCAAAGGATCTAAATGTGTATTTACCATCGCCCCCTCATCAGTCCTTGTGGGAATCCCTGATCAGTTCCAAAGCGTATTAAAACCTTCCCTAAGGGGTTACCTCTTGGTTACCAGGCCATGTCAGTTTGTAGCCCAAAGAGACCCTCCTCAGTCAGCTCAAACTTAGCTGTTTCTCCCCAAAGAGTCTGTCTGTCTTCTTCAGTCTCCTGAAAGAGGTAAAATAAGTCACTGCCCCTTTCTGCATGGGGGGCATAGCTTCAAAAGATGGAGATCTGCATAACCAGCCTTGAGATCCAGCCTTAGTGACACCAGATTGCACAGGAAACCCATCCCTCAGCCTCCCCGGTATCATCTGGCCCATCTCAGCATCATAGTCTGTGAAATATTCATGCTTTCAAGGGCTGGCTCAAATATACAGAGGACAGAGTAATTGACAAACATGAGAAATATATAATCCTTTACAGCATGAAAGTGCATTGGGGGGAGGGGACAGGAGCCAGCTGTGTGGGGGAGGTAGGAACGAGACTGGATGTTGAGCGCCTAAAGCCAGCTATGTGCTGGGGAGATGGGACATGAAGCAGCTGTGTGCAGGGGAGAGGTGCTGTGGATGCAGCCAAGATTTGTGACCCTGCATGCCCCACCCACCCTCTGTTCAGCAATTCCGGACAGGAAGGGTGATTCCAGAAGTAAAGAGTAATTTCAGACAAAAATTCAGTAATAGTAGCAATTTCCAGAAAACACTGACCCACTGATGGGTTCTACCCATTTCCCCATTCTGTGTCTGTCTTGTCTATTTAGATTGTAAAGCTTCAGGGCATGGGTCATCTACTATTCTGGGTTTGTCCTGTGCCTAGCACAACGGGGACCCACTGTTAGTTGGCTCTTATGCATTAAGGTAATGAATATGATTTATAATAATAACTCTCCTGCCACTTTGAGCCAAGGAAGATGGCCTTGGGATGTTACTACTTAAAAATGAGCTGGGATTAAAACCAAGGAATATTCCTTGTGACAAGTCTCCCACAAATTCCACTGATCTCCCTTGTTTTCTTTGCCTGGAATAGGGTTTCCAGTTTCCAAACCTGATGTGATCTCACATTTGGAACAAGGGGAAGAGCCCTGGGTCCCGGACCTCCTGGGCTCTGAGAAAGAAGTGTTCCCAAGAGCTGCCTGCACAGGTGAGGAATTGGTTAAACCCCAACTCAAAAATTGTCCATGAATACAGGAAACAGTTGGGATGCCCTACAAAGACCTTGTGAGCACTCCAAGTTCAGGATTGTTCCCTGCAGATGTGGAATCATTATGCAGATGTCACTCATGGCTTCCCACCTATCCTGACTGACAACTGACAGCAGGTCCCGCCCCAGTCTCGCTTTCCCCTGATAGTTCTGGTGAGATGCGGACCCGGAACTGATCCCTTCCTCTCTCTGCTCTGAGGAAGGTTTTGGGAAAAATCAGCTCCTGATAGATTTAATCTCTCCTGCACATATTTTGGTTTGTTCACCCATTTTTCCATTCCTCTCACTGAGATTTCCTTTCTCTCTGGTGCAGTAAATGACATATGCCTGGATTCTCTCTGTCTCCCATCAGGTGTTGGGATGGTGAGTGAGAACAAGGAGAAACCCCAGCAGGAAGATGCTGAGCAAGTAGAACCACATGGGACGTTATCAGTAAGATCCAAAGGGAATGTTTCCAGGAGTTGTGCACTCCCAGAAAAAGAAAAAGCCTCTGAGAGTCAGCACAGGCCAGAGGAAAACTTCAATAGCCACTCAGACCTTATTACAAGCAAAAGAATCAACTTGGAAGGAACACACTACACATGCCATGAGTGTGGGAAAAGCTTCAATGGGAGCTCTGACCTTCTCAAACATCAGAGAATCCACAGAGGAGAGAGACCCTACATATGTCCTGAATGTGGGAAAAGGTTCAATTGGAGCTCAGCCCTTATCACACATAGGAGAATCCACACGGGTGAGAAACCTTATGGATGCTCTGTGTGTGGGAAATGCTTCAATCGGAGCTCACACCTTATCAGACATAGGACAGTCCACATGGGTGAGAAACCTTATGGATGCTCTGAGTGTGGGAAATGCTTCAATCGGAGATCAAACCTTACCGCACATAGGAGAATCCACATGGGTGAGAAACCTTATGAATGCCCAGAGTGTGGGAAATGCTTCATTGATAGTTCAGCCCTCATCTCACATCAGCGAATCCACACAGGAGAGAGGCCCTACATATGCGCTGAGTGTGGGAAAAGCTTTAGTCAGAACTCATACCTTATCACACATCATAGAATTCACACAGGAGAGAAACCCTACACATGCTCTGAGTGTGGGAAACGCTTCATTGGTAGTTCAGCCCTTACTAAACATAAGAGAATCCACACTGGTGAGAGACCTTACACATGCTCTGAGTGCGGGGAAAGCTTTAATCAGAGCTCTGTCCTGATCACACATAGGAGAATCCACACAGGTGAGAAACCTTATGGATGCTCTGAGTGTGGGAAATGCTTCAGTCGGAGCTCACAACTTATCACACATAGGAGAATCCACACTGGATAGAAACCCTACACATACTCTGAATAAGGGTAACGCTTCAGTTATAGCTCATCCCTTACCACAGATCAGAGAATCCACCCAGAAGAGATGCTGTACACATGCTCTGAGTGTGGAAAATGCTTCAATCAGAGCTCAAGCCTTATTAGACATCAGAAAATCCACATGAGAGAGAACTGTAACAAATGCCTTGACTAGGGCTGGCCAAAGATTTTTTTTTTAAAACACATTTGCTAATTACCACATAGCAATATTTGCACTATCATCACCGTGGTCTCTCAGCTCCCCCAGATGAGTTGCCTGGTTCTGCCTTTTGCAGCTCATCCTTCTTTGGGGTCAGTCCTGTGATCTTTTCTATCAACTCCTTTTGAGTCATAGGAGTGTGTGTCACTCCAGCCAGGAATGTTCATCAACTCCAGGTGGGAGACAGAGAATTGATCCCAATAAGCTACACTGCAGCAAAAACTACCTGTGCCTTAAATCCACTAGGACTGTACATGGCATTGGCTGCTCATTTAAGTGATCTTGGTGTAAAAAGACAATTATAGTTGTAGTGCAGATGTAGCCCAGGTGCAGTGGTTGGCATTAGCTTTCCCCTTGACCTGACCTAAACTCCATCACTTTTCCTAGTCCAAACAAACCCTGAGCATCACGGTTATACTGTTCCCCCATTTCAAAGCAATTGTTAGTCATCAAGTTCCCCCTTCGGGAACAAATTATTTCATTCCCAGTAGCTTTGATGTTGCTTCAGGTTGTGCTGGAGAGCAGATATTTTTACTACCATTTTCCTCACTTAAAATATATTGAACTATAACAAAGAGCAGGAATTGGGCAGGGATAGGGAAAAATGTCATTTCCCCTCTGTAACAACAGAAGAAGATAGGATAAGTAAGTCAGAGGGATTCCCTTATTCCCCATCACCATCCCAATCCCCCTGTTTTTCAATTGGTTAGGCAAATATTTTCTCTAAAGGGCTGGGAAGAGGATTCATGCATTGCGCTCCCAAAGCAGTTGTGAGCCAGGCCCTGCAGGAAGTTGCTCCTGAAGATATCTCCTTCCTGATCAGGTGCATGTTGTCTTTTATTTGGGAAATGCAATCCCTATCTAGGTAGAGATGGGAAAAATGGAACTGACATTTCTGTTCAGCTCACCCCTGGGAGATGCTGCAAATGTGTAGAAAATGAAGTCCATGTTGAATGTGATATAGCTGCAGAAAGATACCTATTTTTAATAGATACCTGACATTTGATGTCTTACGGGGATTCTAAGACGCACCTGAATTTAGTCCCTATTTAAATCTGTGCCATCAGATTAAAGAAATAAAAGCGCATATTTGGGGGAGTTATACCTCACTATTGCTACTGATATGTTGTGTGTTTGGTGAAGAATTCTACACCAGAGAAGTGTAAAATTACTCCAAGTAAAGTCAAAGATTTGACAAGAACTCAGATAGAAATTGCAGGTACTAATGGTTGATTTTCACTCCAGAGATGGAAGCTATGGTAACCTTTGGTCCAGGTAAACTATTTTTAGAATGCTGCTCCCCAGTTAAGTGGTATTGATCATGGTCCTAAAGGATGCATTGATTAAATTGTGAATAATTGTCCTTTACCATTTGGATCCAAAGTTTCATGAAGCACAGCGAGAAACAGCTGATTCCTTCAGAGCCATTCCATGCCTATGGGTCCCCGTCTGGCTGCCTTGTTGGACAAGAAGCACTTCCATGCTGTGCAAATGATGGTAGCCAATGGGTGTGTGTGTGTGTATCAGATTCCATGTTCTGACTGCAGGATACATGAATGCTGAGTCCATTGTCTGTGATTTGGTCTCTTAGTTTTGCTCTTGAATCTAACGCATTTGTATCACTTCTCCACCTCCTGATACTTTGAAAGATTAGAAAGTGTGAAAGTAGAGCAGAGGTGTTTTTTCTCATAATGCAACCTTCCCATGTAGTGTGAGACCCCTTCCACTCACACTTATGGAGAAGACCCAGGGATAAATGAACTCACAGAAATGGAAGGCTCCTAGGTTATTGTAGAATTTGACTTCACACAAAGCTCACTGGGTGGAAATGGGAAATAAGAGAAAACTGCCCTATAGGTTTATATTTTGTAATATTTGAATAAATTGTTATCAGCGACAATGTAATTAAATAGTTAATTAGTGTAAAGTAAGAGGCTGATTATGTGATAACTTTCAGTGTTACAGTATAATTCAGGTTTTATTCTAGTTTTCTCCCTGCCCCCTCCTACTATATAGGAAATGGTGGCTAATCCTGAAATTAAAACCTCACTCCAAAGGAATTAGAGTGGGGGAATATGTGAGAGAAATAGCATGTATGAGAATAGAGACCCAGTATAGACTGTAATTATTTCTATTTCAAATGGAATTTATTTTGATAAACTTTAAAATAAATTTTCTGTTAAGATGAAAATTTCTTGAGACAAGATATGTAACCTTTTACCCAGTTAGAGGGTAAAAGCCACAGAGTTCCAGTTCACTTGTTTGCTTAACAAAGACACATCAGCCAGGAGATGTCAGAATTTAAAATGGTGATGGATGCATGATGATTTATTTTTGCAACCAGTTATTTTTATGGGTGCTGATACCCCTTTTCCTTTTGAGGAGGCCAGCTGTTAGAGCCCAGCTGTTTAACTCTCAGGCCTGGCCATGGAAACCTCCCTATAACTGGCCTTATGTTTCTTTCATGTTTGATACCTTTGGGGTTCGCATGTCTACACTACATGTGGTTTACGACAGCAGATACTTTGAGAAAGCTGCTGGGTTAAGCGGGACTTTTTAAAACTGACATTGGCCCAAATTCTGTCTCACTTCATCTGGAGTGGGACATGTCTGTATCGAAGGATTTGTTCACACCTGATTTGCCCAGAGACCTTGGGGGAAGTGGGGTAAGCTGGAATCTACAACAATAAAGTTAAAGGTAAGGGTGGAGGTCCTTCAGCTTTCAGATCAAGAAACCTGTTCTGTTCATTCCCTCTGAAGCATCTGGCGCTGGTCACTCTCAAGCAGCATACTGGGCTAGATGGACCATTGATCTGACCCAGTATGACCAGTCTTGCATTCTATGTTAATTAAGTCATCTAAGAGAGGCTGACTGCCAGGAACCCAGGACTGATCCCTCTGGGGAATGAAGCACAACGTCAACTGGTTATGCAGCCTTCACTAGTCTTGTACCTGAAAAGCCTACTACCCCAAAGTGCTGGACCATATATGCCATTACCTGGTTCCTCAATTGCATCTGCAGTTCCTACTCCATGTGAATCCAAAGATGAAGAGCTGCAGAGATCCAACCCTTTGTAATCTTTGAAATGTATTTCCCTTTTTCAATTTTTGTCTATTGTTTTTTTATGGATGTGGAGCCGTCACAGCCTTTCTATTCGATTGGGGTGTAACAGTGAGGCTCAGTGGGGGTGAGTGTGTGAACACCTCTGAAATCTACACAGAGAAGTTGCTAAGAAGAATAGTTCCCCAAATCTTAATACCTTAACACTCTGGCCTATGAAATGACTGCATGCATGTCAGAGAAGGGAATGACTGTTTGCCTTAGGAAATGTTGGGGGGAAACCTGAAGGTACTTAGGACACTCCGGTCTGGCTTCTGACAAAAGCTTTTTTGGGAAAGGACCTGGGATTGCTTAGGAGGACAAGGAGAGGAAGCAAGGCAGCCGGTGAGAAGGGGGGCCCAGCAGTTTAGCTGCTTCCTAAGCATGCAGAGTTGATAAACTCTGATTAGGGGGCGGAGCTTGGCTGAGGAGAGGGCCTATAAAAGCGGCCACCCAGCCAGGCAGCGGAATAGCTGCGAGCAGCGGCACAGGAGCTGGTGAACAGGGCTGCTAACAGGGGAGTTTGAGTGGCAGTTCCATTGGAGGAGAAGGTATCTGTATTTGTGTCTGTCTTTGTAGTATTTGTATGTGTACAGGCCTGTAGGGGCAGTGTGCTGGGCGGGCAGCTGAGCCCTGATTAGGGGGCAGAGCTTGGCTGAGGAGAGGGCCTATAAAAGTGGCCACCCAGCCAGGCAGTGGCACAGGAGCCGGCGAACAGGGCTGCTAACAGGGGAGTTTGAGTGGGAATTTACAGGGGGAAGTGGAAGGAGAGACAGGAGGGCGCAGTGCCCCGTGTGCTGTGTTACCCCAGGGGCGGAGGGCACAGGTGAGCAGGCGGGCACAGACAACAGCAGCCATGAGCCAAACAGCAGGGGACACAATGCAGATGATTGCATGTGGCAGCTGCGGTATGTACATGGTCCTAGCAGGGGTGCCTGAACAGAGGTATGTCTGCATGAAGTGCCGCCTAATAGAGCTGCTGGAAGAAAAGATCCAAGGTTTGGAGATGCAGGTGGATACCCTGGTAGAGTTTAGAAGGGGGTTCGAGCAGCTGATGGAGCAAAGACAAGGAGTGGCTGAAGGGGAATGCTCAGGGGTACAGGTGGAAGCAGGGGCAAAGACCTGTGAGGAAGGAATGCCGGGGGGAGAACAAGGGCAGTGGAAGCATGTGACCGTGAGAAGCAGGCCAAGGAAAAGGAGGGCCAGTGAAGGAGAAATAGAGCTCAGGAACAGGTTTAGGTGTTTGGAAAACGAGGAAGGAGTGCAGCAGGTGGTAACTGAAGGTGGGAGGGTGAGGAAGAAGAGAAGAGCAGCTAGTCCCATAGAAAGAGGGGAGGAGTTGATGGAGACAGCACCAAATCTGGGGCCCGGGAGGATACAGGATGGCATAAGGGGGATTAGAAGGGAAAATAGGAATGGACAGGAGTTGCAACTAGAGGGAACAGGGGATAGATTAGTAGGTCGCACTGTCACCAGGCAAAGGCAGGTTTACGTGATTGGGGACTCCTTACTGAGGAGGTTAGACTGGTCTTTGACCAGGGCGGACCCAGAGAACAGAACAGTTTGCTGTCTACCGGGCGTTAAGATACTGGATGTGGATCTGCGGTTGAAAAGGATCCTAAAAGGAGCAGGTAAGAACCCCTTGATCATCCTTCACGTAGGAATGAATGACACGGCTAAGTTCTCGCTGGAGAGAATCAAGGGAGATTATGCCAGGCTGGGGAAGATGCTTAAGGAAATCGAGGCTCAGATCATCTTCAGTGGGATTCTGCCTGTTCCTAGAGAAGGGCAGCAAAGGGGTGACAGGATTGTGATGATAAATAGTTGGCTAAGGAAGTGGTGCTATAAAGAGGGCTTTGGGATGTATGGCCACTGGGAGGCTTTCGGGGACAGAAAACTGTTCTCACGGGATGGACTTCACCTAAGTAGGGAAGGAAATAGATTTCTGGGAGGGAGGCTGGCTCATCTTATCAAAAGAGCTTTAAACTAGGAATTTGGGGGAGACGGTTGGGAGATGTCCAGTTAATCTCCACACCAGATTATAACATTGAGAGGGAGGACAATGAGATAAGAACGGATATAGCCGGGGGGAAGAGATTGGACATAAGGAGGAGGGGGAGGATGGATACTAGAGTAATAGGTCATACTGGCAGTACGGTGTCCATACCAAATTGGATAACAAATGTGAGAGAGGCCAAATGGCATAAATTAAGATGTTTATACACCAATGCGAGAAGCCTAGGTAACAAAATGGAGGAATTGGAGCTCCTGGTCTGAGAAATGAAACCAGATATCGTAGGAATAACCAAAACGTGGTGGAACGGTAGTCATGACTGGAGTACAGGTATGGAAGGGTATGTGCTGTTTAGGAAAGACCGGAACAAAGGCAAAGGTGGGGGAGTAGCATTGTATGTCAATAATGAGGTAAACTGTAAAGAAATAATAAGTGATGGAATGGATAAAACGGAGTTTGTCTGGGCAATACTCACACTGGGTTAAAGAACTACTAGAGCCTCCCCTGGGATAGTGCTTGGGGTGTGCTATAGACCGCCAGGATATAGCCTGGATATGGACAGAAAACTCTTTAATGTTTTTAGGGGGGTAAATACTAATAGGAACTGTGTAATCATGGGAGACTTTAACTTCTTGGATATAGATTGGGGAACAAATGCTAGTAACAATAATAGGGCTCAGATTTTCCTAGACGTGATAGCTGATGAATTCCTTCATCAAGTAGTTGCTGAACCGACGAGGGGGGATGCCATTTTAGATTTGGTTTTGGTGAGTAGTGAGGACCTCATTGAGGAAATGGTTGTAGGGGACAACCTTGGCTCAAGTGATCATGAGCTAATTCGGTTTAAATTAAATGGAAGGATTAACAGAATTAAATCAGAGACTAAGGTTTACGATTTCAAAAGGGCTAACTTTAATAAATTAAGGTGACTAGTTAGGGAAGTGGATTGGACTAACATATTTATGGATCTAAAGGCAGATGATGCCTGGGATTATTTTAAGTTAAAGTTGCAGGAGCTGTCGGAGGCCTGTATCCCGAGAAAGTGAAAACAGTTAGTAGGCAAGAGATTTAGACCGAGCTGGATGAGCGAGCATCTCAAAGGGGCGATTAAGAAAAAACAGAAAGTGTACAAAGAGTGGAAGAGGGGAGGGATCAGTAAGGAAATTTACCTTAGTGAGGTCAGAGCATGTAGAGATGGAGTGAGAAAGGCCAAAAGCTGTGTAGAGTTGGACCTTGCGAGGGGAATTAAAACCAATAGTAAGAGGTTTTATAGCCATATAAATAGGAAGAAAACAAAGAAAGAAGAAGTGGGACTGCTTAAGACTGTAGATGGAGTGTAGATTAAGGATAATCTAGGCATGGCACAATATCTAAATGAATATTTTGCATCGGTCTTTAATGAGGCTAATGAAGGGCTTAGGAATAGTGGCAGCGTGACAGAGGGGAATAAAGGAGGGGGGGTTGACATTACTGTATCCGAGGTAGAAGCCAAACTCGAATAGCTTAATGGGACTAAATCGGGCGGACCGGATGATCTTCATCCGAGAATATTAAAGGAACTGGCGTGAGAAATTGCAAGCCCGTTAGCAATAATTTTTAATGAATCTGTAAACTCGGGGGTGGTACCGTTTGACTGGAGAATAGCTAATGTGGTTCCTATTTTCAAGAAGGGGAAAAAAAGTGACCCGGGTAACTACAGTCCTGTTAGTTTAACATCTGTAATATGTAAGGTCTTGGAAAAAATTTTGAAGGAGAAAGTAGTTAAGGACCTTGAGGTTAATGGCAACTGGGACAAATTACAACACGGTTTTACGAAAGGTAGATCATGCCAAACCAACCTGATCTCCTTCTTTGAGAAAGTAACAGATTTTTTAGATAAAGGAAATGCGGTGGATCTAATATACCTCGATTTCAGTAAAGCGTTTGATACGGTACCGCATGAGGAATTATTGGTTAAACTGGAAAAGATGGGGATCGATATGAAAATCCAGAGGTGGATAAAGAACTGGTTAATGGGGAGACTGCAGCGGGTCGTACTGAAAGGTGAACTGTCAGGTTGGAGGGAGGTTACCAGTGGAGTTCCTCAAGGTTCGGTTTTGGATCCGATTTTATTTAATCTATTTATTACTGACCTCGGAACCAAATGTAGGAGTGGGCTGATAAAGTTTGCAGATGACACAAAGTTGGGAGGTATTGCCAGTTCGGAGAAGGATCGGGATATCCTGCAGGGAGATTTGGATGACCTTGTAAACTGGAGTAATAGTAATAAGATGAAATTTAAAAGTGAGAAGTGTAAGGTTATGCATTTAGGGATGACTAACAAGAATTTTAGTTATAAGCTGGGGACGCATCGGTTGGAAGTAACGGAAGAGGAGAAGGACCTCGGAGTCCTGGTTGATCGCAGGATGACTATGAGTCAGCAATGTGATGTGGCCGTGAAAAAAGCTAATGCGGTCTTGGGATGCTTTAGGCGAGGTATTTCTAGTAGGGATAAGGAGGTGCTGGTTCCGTTATACAAGGCACTGGTGAGACCTCATTTGGAGTACTGTGTGCAGTTCTGGTCTCCCATGTTTAAAAAGGATGAATTCAAACTGGAACGGGTACAGAGAAGGGCCACTAGGATGATCCGAGGAATGGAAAACCTGTCGTATGAAAGGAGACTCGAGGAGCTCGGTTTGTTTACCTTAACCAAAAGAAGGCTGAGGGGGGATATGATTGCTCTCTTTAAATATATCAGAGGGATAAATACAAGGGAGGGAGAGGAATTATTTCAGCTCAGTACTAATGTGGACACAAGAACAAATGGATATAAACTGGCCGTCGGGAAGTTTAGGCTTGAAATTAGACAAAGGTTTCTAACCATCAGAGGGGTGAAGTTCTGGAACAGCCTTCCGAGGGAAACATTGGAGGCGAAAGACCTCTCTGGCTTTAAGATTAAGCTTGATAAGTTTATGGAGGGGATTGTTTGATGGGATAACGTGATTTTAGTCAATAGATCAATAACGTGCCATCGCTGGTAATTAGTAACAATGGTCAATGATGGGATATTAAAAGTTACTACAGAGAACTTTTTCTGGAGGGTCTGGCTGGAGAATCTTGCCCGCATGCTCAGGGTTCAGCTGATTGCCATATTTGGGGTTGGGAAGGAATTTTCCTCCAGGGTAGATTGGCAGAGGCCCTGGAGGTTTTTCGTCTTCCCCTGCAGCATGGGGCAGGGGTCGCTTGTTGCAGGATTCTCTGTGACTTAAAGTCTTTAAATCATGATTTGGGGACTTCAACAGCTGAGTCAAGGGAGAGAATTATTCCAGGAGTGGGTGGGTCAGCTTTTGTGGCCTGCATCATGCGGGAGGTCAGACTAGATGATCATAGTGGTCCCTTCTGACCTTAAAGTCTATGAGTCTAAAGGGGGCACAGCAGTTTAGCTGCTTCCTAAGCATGCAGAGTTGATAAACCAGGAGCAGCACTAGGGGGCAGGCAAAGCTAAAAGGCCTGTCATTGTGAAACATAGCGGCTCAAATGAGGTGGTGTCAAAACCCCTGGCTTGGGTTCTAGGACAGAATTGCTCTCTGCTCAGTGGGCTCTCCTGTAAGAGCTAATAGGTAGGCAGAAGAAGCAGAGAAGGTTGTGCTGTGGTAAATCAAGGCACAGGAAGATTGTTCCTCTTGGGATTTGTGTTGCTCTTGTGAACCTGCTGGAGGAAGCTGAAGCATCATTTGAATTTGTGTCAATGCATTGGCCTGGGCTCTGGTATTGACAGTGAGCACAGGGGGGGTCCTTCAGCCTCTTTTCCCAAGGTATGATCATAGGTGGTATCTGTGGTGTAGTGGTAATTATGGTGGTCTAACATGCAGAAGGTATCTGGTTCAAAATCAGCCAGGAGCATTGGTGCTTCTGGTTCTTTTAGTCCAAGTCCTTTCTCAAATACATCCATAATTCATATGCTTTCTTCTTCATTAGTTTTTCCTTCCATTAATCTTTTAAGGGCAAAAGGAGGGGGTTAGCCCAGGAGGAAAAATGTTCAGCATCCACCACTTGTTGAATCAAGGAAGATTTTGTTACCACCCTTACACATCAAGCTGGGTCTGATGAAGAACTTTGTCAAGGCCATTGACAAAACACAAGCAGCTGTCAAGTACCTCCTTGGAAAATTTCCAAGGTTAAGTGAAGCTAAGATAAAGGAAGGTGTCTTTGTTGGTCCTCAGATTCGTGAACTTCTTCGAGATGATGCATTTGACCATGCACTGCGTGGCAAGGAAAAGACGGCATGGAAAGCCTTCCAGTTAGTGGCAATAAATTTTCTCGGAAACAACAAGGCAGACAACTACAGGTTGTTGGTGGAAAACCTCCTCAAGGCATACAAAAGCCTTGGTTGCAACATGTCACTAAAGATACATTTTTTGCACTCTCATCTAGATTTTTTTCCACCGAACTGCGGAGCAGTGAGCGACGAGCACAGCGAGCGATTTCACCAGGACATTGCAACAATGGAGAAACGCTATCAGGGCAAATGGAGCCCATCAATGCTTGAAAAAAAAACAGAAGTACTTGTGGCACCTTAGAAACTAACAAATTTATTAGAGCATAAGCTTTCGTGGACTACAGCCCACTTCTTCAGATGCATACCAAAGTGGGCTGTAGTCCACGAAAGCTTATGCTCTAATAAATTTGTTAGTCTCTAAGGTGCCACAAGTACTCCTGTTCTTTTTACGGATACAGACTAACACAGCTGCTACTCTGAAACCATCAATGCTTGCAGACTATTGCTGGACAGCGACAAGAGATGCTCCATTTAATGAATACAAGAGACAAGCCAAGAAGCGCCGAGTAGACACTGAATAGGACTAAACTATGTACATAAGTTTTTTGCCTTTTGTTTCATAATAAATTTTATTTATATAACCCTTGCTGATTTTTAAAGTGTTACATAAACAGGACAGGTGAAATATTATCATGTAAAGCAACCATAAACACATGAAAAGACCTAGGTTTACAATTCATGATTAAAACTCTACTATCTACACAAGATACATAGACATAAAATGTAAAAACTTAAATATCTTAGAAACAGTAGCCAATCAGTTGTTTTAATTGTCATATTTGAATTCAGCACATCAAAATACATAATAAATAGCACATTTTATTTCTGAAGCAGACGACTTCTCAAAAATTGTAGACCAGTGTTATTATTATATAGGTTAGGCTAGCTAGCAAGCAAGGATATAAATGATTTGCCCAGCTCTACTTGTATGAAAGGTCCACAATGGGAACATACCTATGCTTAGTGATGAGCTGCTAAAATCTTAACAACCGATTCCCTATAAAAAGTTATGATTTAAGGGATGTGCCACAGGATGTATTTTTTGTACCAATTGGGTTACCATACATCCGTATATTCCCGGGAGGAATTTTTAAATTTTAAAAATTCCGCCCAGATGGCGATTTAAGAACCAAAAAGTCTGACATCTCCAGGAAAATATGGATGTATGTTAAAGCCTAAAGTTATTTTTTAAGAAGATGGGCCTGAACTAGAAATGAGCTCTGTTTCACATGTATGGGTCCCCACCACTCCCTGCGGGTGTGCTAGGGTGACCAGATGTCCCAATTTTATAGTGACACACTTGATTTTGGGGTCTTTTTCTAATATAGGCTCCTATTACCACCCCATCCCGATTTTTCACACTTGCTGTCTAGTCACCCCAGGGTGTGCACATGTGTGGGTCCCAGCTGCTCCCTACCCCCCTTATTGAAGCAGGTGTGCAGGGTTACTGCCCTGGGAACTGCAGGGCACCAGTGGACATGGGGCTGGCTGCAGACAGGCATGTGGGACAGGTTTAGCTGGAGGCAGGGGGTGCAGCAGAGGCTGGCTGTGGGCAGCGTGGTGGGTACTCACATGGGGATGGCAGCTTGAAGCAGCAGGACGCAGGCCATGCCCAGCAGACAAGCCAGGGACCCACCAAGCAGCAGCAGGAGCGCCAGGGCCAAAGGTCCGAGGAGCAGCAGCAACAACAGGGCCAGGAGGCAGCCCACGTGGCTCCCTCAGTGCAGCGCAGTGCCCCCCGGTGGCTGCAAGAAGGAATTACATGCCTCCCGGGCGGAGCCCATCAAAGCTTCCCTCGCAGAGAAGCCAGTTAACAAGCGGTTCTAAAACTGCTTCAAAATTTAACAACTGGTTCGTGCGAACTGGAGCGAACCAGCTCCAGCTCACCACTGCCTATGCTCTGTTATGAGGCCGTTTGATTTTCACATGGTCTCCAAAACCTATCTGAGCATGATGAAGTATCCGTTGAGGAGACAATGAGTGAAGATATGGGTTGAAAAGCTTCTTTCCCTGACTGGAAATCAATTCCGGGTCGCAGTGGTGAAAACACTGAAATGTAATGAATAGACTAGACCACCAGAGAGGTAACAGCAGGGCCGGCTTTAGCAGGTGCGGGGCCCCATGCCGGGATGCGAATTGTCTGGCGCCCCCCTCCGCCCCAACCCTGCCCCGGCCCTGCCCATTGGATCCCTCCCCAAATCCCCGCCCTGGCCCCACCTCCTCCCCAAGCACGCCGCATTCCTCCTCCTCACCCCTCCATCCCAAGCTTGCGCTGATCAGCTGTATGGCAGCGCAAACACTGGAGGGAGGGGGGAGAAGCAGGACTCGGCTTTTTCTTTTTTTCCCTGCTCCGCCGGCAGCCCCTGACGTTGCGGGGCCCTCTTAGGCGCAGGGCCCCATTCCGGGGAATCAGCCGAATTGGCTTAAAACTGGCCCTGGGTAACAGTGGGTGTTTTTTATCACCTGTACTAGGCTTTCTCTGGCTCCTCTGTCTAATTTTAGAACCTGGTACTTTCTCCATTGCCCTGAGGGGACAAGAACCAAGGGTTAAGGATCCTCTGTGCTCAGGGTCACAAACTGAGCCCAACCAAAGGCTTTGACACAAATTCAAATGATGCTTCAGCTTCCTCCACAAGGATCACAAGAGTAACACAAACAAACCACAAGAAGAACAATCCTCTTCTGCTTTCATTTAGGCCCATTGCAACCCTCTCCACTTCTTCTTCCTCCTATCTAGAGGCTCTTCCAGGAAAACACATGGAGCTAATACCATCTCTTTCCTTGAAGCCCAGGGAGGGGTTTTGATACCACCTCACATGAGCTAGCAGGAGTTACATTCCATCCAATGGGGCCCTTAGCTTTGCCTGCTCCCTAGCCTTGCTCTCTTGAGGCTCTGAGGCTGAAAATATCTCTTCCTGTCTCTGAGCTTTAGTAGAAGAGGAAGAGAGGTCAAATTGACATTTCCATTATCCTCTGAGAGTGCGAGAGAATTTTCTCCTCTTCCATTCTAGCCTAGCTAAGAGAGGGAAAAATAACCCTCCAGGAGCTGACTGTCCCCCTTCAGTGATCTTTCGCTTCTCTACTTCTTCCTACATTGGCTCCATCCCTGCATTGGGCATATAAGTACTTTTGTGTCATATCCTTCCCAGCTCTCTTTATTTTCATGGAGATTGTTTCAGGGTGCGTACGGAGTCAGCTTTCTGCCTATCGACTGGATCACACTGTATTCATTTCTTGTATATTTCTCTAACTCCTCGTTACTGCATTTGTGATGATTTATAAAAATCAGCCTGAGAGTAAAACAAGATGGCAATAAAAATGAATATACTGTGCTAAAAATACCAATGGAACAGTAAGGAAATTTGTAACTCAGAGCTTGCATTAACATCATTTGAAGACATGCAAGATGATGAGTGTTCAAAAATATTATGGGAAAAACATTATTTAAAAAGGAAAATGTGATGTTGTATGTTAAAAGGAGGGGGTTAGAGAGTTCCAATTATTATGTTCTGATTCCTCACACCCCCAACCCTGCTTAGCCAGGAAAGTAGTGGAAATGTGATCATCAGTCAATAGATTTCTCTGACATGAAAAGGATACATGAGGCTGTTTGTAGTTAGCTCAACATAAACAAAAGTGAGGGGAAAACTGTTGGCTGGGAGCTAAATACACAGGACAAAGGGTTCGGATTCTTCTACACTCAGATTTGTTATGTAGCTGGCAGTCTCCTAAATGATGGTCTGTTCCTTCCCTCAAAATGCAGGCTAACCCTCTCCTTTTGAACTTAAAGCTCCATGAAAGGAAAAAAATAATGAGTAAGAAAGCATAGAAGCTATGGATATAGTTGAAAAAGGACTTGGAGTGATAAAAGACCAAAAGAGAGAAAGCAGAAATGTTTCTGCCTGGTTTTGAACCAGGGACCTTGTGTGTGTTAGGCAAATGTGATAGCCACTACACTACAGAAACCAGCTACTGTTGCTTTTGGGGGCCTTTTCTAAGGCTCTCTCAGTAGCCACTACACTAGCTGATTCCCTTTGAAGAACAGGGAAACAAAGGGCATCAAGAGCGTATGTGTTTTGGATAAGTCAAGAAAAGGGAGCAGCATTGTCCCCCTCAGGTAGCCCCTGTTCATTTCCAGGTTAGAAAGCAAAACTCTTCTGCAAAAATATCAAAACAATGTTGTGTTTCACTTCACTTCATAAGTACAGTTGTGTGTCAATTAAATGATGACCCTAAAGTTTCATAAAAGCAAAGAACACTAAACAAAAATGTGTGGGAAATATGGATGTATTTGAGGAAATGGCTTGGAATGAAGGAAGACAAAAATTGATTGGTAGAGAGAAAAGGCACTGTTTCCCCCTGGTTTGGAACTTCTCTCACAACTACTGTAATAGAAATGCTAAGCAAATGGAGTTCTATTGTTCGAAAGGAGATTGAAGTGAGGCCATTTTCTCCAGATAGAAGAAAATGGTCATGTCAGGAGTGGGATTTGAAACCACATCTCTATGCAGAGATCAGAATAGAACACGCAAGAGATAGGAAAAAAGAGTTTTAAAAATGGGACTTTAGACCACTCCACCATCCTAATAGTACAGAGAATATGACCTAACAACCCTAGTTTTCATTAATATTTGATGAACTCTTTAGGGAGGTTGAGATGGTGCATCTCTTTCAACTCCTAAGAACCTTCTATGGCACAGCTGATTTTTAGACACACTCACCCAGACCTAAAGTTACAGGTTTCCTGGAACTCCATGAGTTCTGAGGTGTTGTAATCTCCCTGCTCACATTTTAAGTGAACCAAAGATGGTTGCTAGCATTCTGAGATAGTAATGGTGAACCTCAAAATGCTGCCATGTGGGCCAGTCAATTAAGCAACCACCACCCACAACCTCTACCACTATAACATCCTGTCTGGCAAGAACTCACTTATCAATAGATGGGTGGATATTCCTCATTGCTTTGTTGTTCTATCACTGTAGTCCCCACTTCCCAATTGTTTGTCTGTATTATCTCTGTCTGGTTTTGTGATTGTTTCTGTCTGCTGTATAATTAATTTATTGGGTGTAAACCAATTAAGGTGGTGTGATAATCATGTTACAATATGTTAGGATTGGTTAGTTAAATTTCAATAAAATGACTGGTTAAGGTATAGCTAAGCAGAATTCAAGTTTTACTATATAGCCTGCAGTCAAGAAGGAAGTGTGGGGGTGAATTGGAGTTATGTTTTGCTAAGGGGGTGGAATGGGAAGAGGGACACAGGCAAGGCTCTGTGGTGTCAGAGCTGGGAAGGGGGATACTGAGGAAGGAAATTGGAATCATTGCTTGCTGGAAGATTACCCCAAAAAACATTGAATTGTTTGCACCTTTGACTTGGGGTATTGCTGCTCTCTGTTCATGCGAGAAGGACCAGGGAATGGGAGGGTGAAGGGATAAACCCTCTGTCATAACTATAAAGGGAAGGGTAATAGCTGTCCTGTGAACAGTACTATAAAACCCCTCCTGGCCAGAGACTCCAAAATCCTTTTCCCTGTAAAGGGTTAAGAAGCTCAGGTAACCTGGCTGGCATCTGACCCAAAGGACCAATAAGGGGACAAGATACTTTCAGATCTTGGGGGGGGGGGAGGCTGTTGTTTGTGTTCTTTGTTTGGGAGTGTGTTCGTTCTCGGGACTGAGAGGGACCAGACATCAATCCAGGTTCTCCACATCTGTCTAAACAAGTCTCTCCTATTTCAAACTTGTAAGTAAATAGCCAGGCAAGGCATCTTAGTTTTCCTTTGTTTTTCTCAACTTGTAAATGTACCTTTTACTAGAGTGTTTATCTTTGTTTGCTGTACTTTGAACCTGAGACTAGAGGGGAGTCCTCTGAGCTCTTTAAGTTTGATTACCCTGTAAGGTTAATTTCCATACTGATTTTACAGAGATGATTTTTACCTTTTTCTTTAATTAAAAACCTTCTTTTTAAGAACCTGATTGATTTTTCCTTGTTCAAGATCCAAGGGGTTTGGATCTTGATTCACCAGGAGTTGGTGGGAGGAAGGAGGGGAATGGTTAATTTCTCCTTGTTTTAAGATCCAAGGGGTTTGGATTTGTATTCACCAGGGATTTGGTGAAGGTTTTTCAAGGTTTCCCAGGAATGGAATCCATTGAAATGGTGGCAGCCAAACCAGAGCTAAGCTGGTAGTTAAGCTTAGAAGTTTTCATGCAGGCCCCTACATTTGTACCCTAAAGTTCAAAGTGGGGATCCAGCCTTGACACCCTCTAACAAGTATATCTTTCAGGGTGTGAAAAATCCATACACCCCAAACCAGTATAGTTAAGCTGACCTAAGCCCTGGTTAGATAGTGCTAAATGAAAGGAAAGATTTTTCTGTCAATGTAGCTATTAGAGGGATGGAAAATTCCTCCACTGACTGCAGCAACTGTCTACTCCAAAGTCCTATAGCAGTGTCACAACAGTATTTTAAGTGTAGCCAGCCTAAGGGGATCTTCCTCCAGTTTAGCACCATGGATCCCCAGCACTAAGACAACAGCAATTACAATACACTAACATTCCCATAGCTGGCAGGATTTGAACCTGTGTGTGGAAGACTGCAATGGATTTCTAGTCTATTACCTTAACCACTCAGCCACAGCTACTCAATATATAGCTGCTTTACTACACAATGATTCTGTTCTCACAGAATTGTCACTTCAAATTGCTTGCTCAAACCAACTCCCCCAGCACACTCACAGCTGTGCATTAGTGTAAGTGTGTCCATGGCTGAACAGCAAGAATTCCTGGCCATTTCCCTTCCGGCTGGAGCATGATTAGAGTGTATTTGTGGGTAACGACATTGCTATATATTGTCGTTCACTCCCCACTTTGACAATTCAGACAGTCCCTTTCCTATTCAAATCTTTAGCATATCATTCCAATAGCAGGGGGCAGGATTTCTATGGGGCACTGAAATTTTTCAGGGGATTGGTGCATGAACTCAGCCTTGCATTCCACCCTTTATGTTTCATGGACTAACAACAGCAGCAGAAAGAAAGAGCTGAGCCAATATCTCACTGTCAGAGGTGAAGGTGGCCAGATCCCCTCTGTCTGACCATTGCCATTGCAGGAGAGAAGGTTACAATACAATTGAAAGCCCTGGCTCAGACAAGAGACACAGGGAGGTTTTGCTGTTCATGGATCTGTGCAAAGGAAATTGTGTCTCTGTGTGAAATTGAGGAGGGAAATGAAATGTCCACATGGTGACCCAGTGCCATAAGGAATGTGGGTGAAGGACTCAGGCTGAGAAATGATTTTACAGGGGTTCGTATAAATTTATTGCACTGATTAAAAACCATGGCTAAAAGGCAGCCACTGTTGTTAGTACTTGAAACTGCGTGGGGACACTCAAGTGGGTGTCAAGTCCATTGCCTTAACCAGGGGTAGTCAATTATTTTATCAAGATCCACATTTCTTGGTCAAGGTATAGTCAATGTCTAGACTCCAGAGAAAATAGTACATTCATGATAATAAGAAGAATATAGAAAGATTTTTCTGTCAATATGGGCATAATTATGATGATTGTTTCATGTTTCACTCTTTATATCTTTCACCACCATCTTTCCCTTTAGTCTCGTAGTTTACCAAGGGTAAAACTAAACATCTCTTCAGATACAAGGCAGTGTTTGTGTTCATTCCTGCTAGCTACACAGGGGTTTGATGTATCTGCTTTCAGTCCTCCACCTCTGCTGGGATAAGTAACATTTCAGGCTGTCACTGAACTGAAGAAGGGAGATGATTTTTTGACAGGTTACACCTCCTCTTAAAGGCGTTTGTCTAGCTTGCAGCCCTGGTTCCCAGGTCTCTCCGGAGGAAAGAAAGTTTCTGTGCAAAATACCAAAATTTTAACAGACAGGACAGAGAAGCAATGGCCACATGATGGGGCCAGTATGTATCACAACATGGTTCTTTTATGTGGGATGACTCTGAACACTGACTGATCTCCATTCCCTTGTATTTGAAGAGATGTTTAGTTTTGCACTTGGGAACCTATAAGGCTGAAGCAATTTTATGGATGGTGACACTATGATTGAAGGGTTATTTAATGTTGTAAAAATTATTAAAAACACTTAGCTTAAACTTGAACTGCCTGTTGTTAAAGGCTGGTATTCCCATGTCAGTTCCATAAGCTCTGCTAGAAATGCCCTGGGTTCTTTCATGCCTCAGTGGGAACTAAAGGGAATTGTCCCATGCTGCCCTTGGCTCCAGGCTGATTTTTCTGGGGAGGGGACATGGAATTGATTTGTGTGCTGTTGAGAAGGCAGCCAGACCTGTTTTCAGTGAACGAGAACTCCCAGCAACTTCCCAGCCCAACCCAGGCTGCTGCCCCTGTCCCAGCCTCTGTTCCCCTGGGGTCCCTGCATGTTTGACTCTAGAGCATGCAGGGAGCAGCAGCTGAGGCACAGGACAACCTGGGCTGGGCAGATGCTAGGAGCACAGCACCAGAGGCCTATACTGGCTCCCTCCTCAGCAGAAAACAATAAGTCCCCACACACACCCTGGGACAGCAGCCTGGAGGCAAGGGCAGTGCCGAGTGGGGGTTTCTCTTTTCCTCTTCCTGGGGTGAGTAGGCACCTGGGGGTGTTTCTAGCACAGCAGTTGGAACTGAATTGGGGAACCAGCTTTTAATAACAGACAGCTCAAATTCAGACTAATTTTGTTACAATTTTCTTTATAATGTAAAATAATTCAAAAGTAAATGGGCAGGAATTATTGGAACTCTTTTCTCCTAGTATACTCGGTCATAGAAAGGAATGGCTTTTTGGCTTTTCATGATACGGGAGTCAGGTTTGTTCACTGTTCAGAATCAATGTGCACAGAAGCCTATTGTGTTTCATTTCTTAGGTTCTGCTGCCATCGTGTAACCATTTTCTTCCCCTCCTTTCTTTCCAAAGCGCAGAGCCCAATTCCTCCAGGGAGAGAAGGACATCTTTCTTCTTTCCTTCCTAAGGAGCCCCCTTCCTTGGAGAGCCCTTTGCTGGGATCTGGGTGGGGAACAGCCGTGTCAAGGCTGTATCCCCACTTTGAACTTTAGGGTACAAATGTAGGGGCCTGCATGAAAACTTCTAAGCTTAACTACCAGCTTAGCTCTGGTCCGCTGCCACCATTTCCCAATTGGATTCCCTCCCTGGGAAGCCTTGAGAAACCTTTCACCAATTCCCTGGTGAATACAGATCCAAACCCCTTGGATCTTAAAACAAGGAGAAATTAACCATTCCCCTCCTTCCTCCCACCAACTCCTGGTGAATACAGATCCAACCCCCTTGGATCTAAAACAAGGAAAAATTAACCATTCCCCTCCTTCCTCTCACCAACTCCTGGTGAATCAAGATCCAAACCCCTTGGATCTTAAAACAAGGAAAAATCAATCAGGTTCTTAAAAAGAAGGTTTTTAATTAAAGAAAAAAGGTAAAAATCATCTCTGTAAAATCAGTATGGAAATTAACCTTACAGGGTAATCAAACTTAAAGAGCTCAGAGGACTCCCCTCTAATCTTAGGTTCAAAGTACAGCAAACAAAGATAAACACTCTAGTAAAAGGTACATTTAGAAGTTGAGAAAACAAAGGAAAACTAAGATGCCTTGCCTGGCTATTTACTTACAAGTTTGAAATAGGAGAGACTTGTTTAGAAAGATGTGGAGAACCTGGATTGATGTCTGGTCCCTCTCAGTCCCGAAAGCGAACGCACTCACAAACAAAGAACACAAACAAAAGCCTTCCCCACCTCAAGATCTGAAAATATCTTGTCCCCTTATTGGTCCTTTGGGTCAGATGCCAGCCAGGTTACCTGAGCTTCTTAACCCTTTACAGGGAAAAGGATTTTGGAGTCTCTGGCCAGGAGGGATTTTATAGTACTGTACACAGGAGAGCTGTTACCCTTCCCTTTATAGTTATGACAAGCCGTTTCTGAGGATTAATTTAACATCATATTTGGTGTTGATATATAGATTTTACAGCCAGACTAGATCACTATGTATCTCTGCTCTCACCTGATTCACAACAGAGTCCAGAGAATTTTATGCAGTGACTCCTACATTCACCCCAAAATCTTCTGGCTGAAGGAGGAGGGTTCATTCAGAAAGTCATCGTGTTTGGATGTAAAGGTGTGAAATGATGGGAAAATTGGCCCCTCTTTCAAGTTTAAATTTTGTAACTTCTACATCTAGACCGGGGTGTCCAACCTGAGCATGAGAAGGAGCCAGAATTTAACAATGTACACTGCCAAATGTACACCTTTGTATGTAACTACTTAGTCAATTGTGAACCTTCCTATCATTATTATTATAACTTTGAAATAATGATGATGATGTACACTTGGCTCTATATCCCAGTGTGCCCTGGACTTCTACAGGTTGCATTCGCCAATCCAAACATTTGGCACTTGCAGATGGGTACCTCTGTATTGTGCCTGATTCTTGTACAGCTATGAAAGGCTGACACATGTTGATATTTCCCCCTCTTTTTAACAAGCACTAATACCAAGCCTGGCTAAGGCTGGGAAGAGAAAGAGAGAGCAGCAAGTTTCCCCTATTGTTTCCTGCTCACTTTTTCTTGACTAGTTTCTCCTCTGCACCAACTTGCCTTTTTTTTACTTTGTGAGCCTGGCTAGCTCAGTTGGTAGAGCATCAGACTTTTAATCTGAGGGTCCAGGGTTCAAGTCCCTGGTCAGGTGATAAATTATTCTTGAAGATCTTAAAAATCTGTCTTCCTGGAGTCCTCTTCAATGTTACTTTTTCTCTTCAGGATTTTGCCTTTCCTAAGAAGGGCCTTTGTGTGTGCGGGATTGAAGGGGCAACTTCCTGACATCCCGTATGTCCTTGCAGGCTGGAGGAATAAAGGCCTCTGGGCATATAGCATGTTCCTCCCCTGAACACACACACAAACACACAGAATATCCTTAAGGAATTAGAATCACCTGCTGCCTTCCCCTGTCCTGCTGGATCCACAAATGACGATGCTCTTCAGCCCAAACCCATGTCCCCTCTATTCGCAGTGCCCCTTAGTCCCAACCCACAGGCCCTCCTATGCACACTGCTCCCCACTCCCAACCAGAGCCTACTCCTCTTCACCCTTCTTCTCTGTCTCAACCCACAGCCTCCTCCTATTCCAAGTGCCCCTCAATCCTAATATACAGCCCCCTCTTCCTCACACTGCTCCTCAATCCCAACCCACAGCGCTTCCTATTCCCAGTGCCCCTCAATCCCAACCCGCAGCCCCCCCATGCTGCTCTTCAATCCCAACCCACAGCCCCCTCCTTTTTATAGTGCTCCTCAATCCCAACCCACAGCTCCCTCCTTTCCTCCAGCAGCAGGTGCTGCACACACTCTCAGGAAATTTTTCTTTCAAGGTTTTGTATATGAGTCTGCATGTGGATTTTACAGTATGTTGGAAATTTCTATATTAAATATGTAAGCAGGGTCTGAATGAGCTCTCCCCTGACATCTAGTGATGAACTGTGGAAGAGGACTTCAGGAGCAGATCTCATTTGCATGGGCACACACACCCTGTGAGTGACTAGCCAAGTACAAAAGCAGTTTCTCCTCCCTTGGTGTTCACACCTCAACTGCTAGAAGAGGGCCTCATCCTCCCTGATTGAACTAACCTCATTATCTCTAGACTGATTCTTGCCTGCATATTTATACCTCCCTCTGGAAAATTCCACTACATTCATGTGACGAATGAAATAATGATGATGAAAGCTTATGCTCTTATACGTCTGTAAGTCTATAAGGTTCCACAGGACTCTTTGTCACTTTTTACAGATCCAGGCTAACAAGGCTACCCCTCTGATACTTGGCATCCTGTCTATGTGCTCAGCATGATGGGATTGCTTGCTGAAATGATCACTTTGGGTTGGTGTTGGATTCCCCATTTCCTTATTATTGGGGCAGGAGAAATAAAGGGTTTTTCTCATTGTTGTATGAATCGAGGGCAGCAGAACTGTGCTTGGCAGACCCCGACTGAGGAACTCACCCTCAACTGAATAGCACTTGCTAGGCAGAGGACATGGGTTCCAAAGCCAAGTGGGCTGGGGTTTGGGTTCTAATACTAAAATTTAGGTGGTAGACCAACTTTAGGATAGTGGTGGTTGTGGAGGGATGAGTGAGTTTCTAGACAACATGATGAGTATGTAAAAAGCAACAGAGGGTCCTGTAGTACCTTTAAGATTAACAGAAGTATTGGAGCATAAGCTTTCATGCGTGAATGCCCACTTCATCAGATGCAAGTATGGTGCCTTCTTATTTTCCCCCTTTTCCACCCAGGATGGGAGGTGAACTCTACAGATGTACTTCTGGGCTTGCACTGACTAAGGACAACAACTGTGAGTGGGGTGCAGAAAGGGGATGACTCATGTTAAAGGACTTTTGGTTGAAGAACCTGAGGGAAAAGGACACTGCCCAGCTTATTTGGGAATGGGTCTTTTCCTCGTGGTTAATGTTTATGTGTTGGGGCTGCTGACATGACTTCTACTAACCCTGGGCTTACATTGCAATGGAGACATCCCTGATAGTGAATCTATGCTGTGATAAAAGCCCTGTGGCCCGGCTGGCCTGGATTATCTGACTTCAGCTCCTGGGGCTCAGGTTGTGAGGCTAAAAACTGCAGTGTAGACATTTGGGCTCAGACTGGAGCCCAGGCTCGGAGACCCTCACCCCTCGTGGGGTCTCAGAGGCTGGGCTGAAGCCTAAGGGTCTACACTGTAATTTTATAACCCTGCAGCACAAGTCCCACAATCCTGAATCAACTGACCCAGGGTTTCAGAATAGTGACTTGGGTGTGTTTATGACACGGTAGACATAATGTTAGAGTATGTCCACACTGCAGTGAAACACCCAGGGCTGCCCCCTGCCAGCTCAGGCTCCCAGGGCTTGGGCTGTGGGGTGGTAAATTTGCAGTGTAGAGATCTCGGCTCAGGCTCAATACCGGTCTCTGGGACCCCACAATGTTGGGAGGGAGTTTAGCAAGCAAAAAAGGTAAAATGGCAGTGGAGTATTACCGTGGACTCAATGGAATTTCTCCACTGATCTGTCTGCTTTGGGGCAGGGACAATAACTCGTCCTGCTGCATTTATTTCAAAGGGTGGTTTACAATTTTCATTCTCAGACATGGTGCACAAAGCAGGACTCAACCCTTGACATAAACTAAATGAACTGCCCACAGATTCTGGCAGCCACAATGAGCCATTTGGTGTGAGAGCCCAGACCTGCCCCTGTCCCAGAGGGAGGGAGTCATCTACGATGGGCTTGGAACACTGACCTATCCGCTCTTAACTCCCAAACTTTCAGTAACTCTATTATCAGTGCCCATAAGTGTAATTTAAACCATAAGAACAATTACACCGGGCTAGACCAAAGGTCCATCTAGCTCTGTATTTTGTTCTCCGACAGTAGCCAATATCAGGTGCCCCAAAAGCCACACAACAAGGCACCATTGAACCCAGGAACTCCCATTTACTAAACAGGTGCTTTAGCCAGCTAAGCCATGGTGCCTGCTAATGGCTAAAGCATGGTGTCTGCCCACACCTGACTTCTTGCCAGACCCCACCTGGGCCTGACAAGCTTTGCTTGTGTTTGGATTCTGGAAAGCAGAGGCGTAGGTGAAGTTCTCCTTGCAATCTGTGTGTGTGTGAATCTTTGGCCAGGTCTGCACTACAAAGTTATTTCAGTAGAATTATTTTGCTCAGGCATGTGAAAATCACACTATGCTCCCTTGGTCACCAGCTTTTGGCTGGTGTACACACTGCAATACCACGTCTGGTGACAAAACTGCCCTGTTTTGGTGACAAAATAAAACCACCTCAATGAGAGGCCGAGAGCTTTTTGCAACAGACCTAAATCGACAAAGTGTCAGTGTAAATGCTGCTGGTCATTATATCACCATAACTGGCCTCCACCAGTATCCCACAATGGCCGCCATCAACTCGGCTGGCCTGCATTCCTGCTACAGAGGCATGGGCCCCTCCCCTTGCATAGATCCAAGAAGTTCTGACAGCTGAGCAGATCCTAGGTTCCACTCCCTGTGGTGCTGTGTTCAGTGGCTTTTGAGGCTCCTGGTACTGGTTGCTGTCAGAAAACAAAATACAGAGTTAGATTCACCTTTGGTTTAGCCCAGTATGTCTATTCTTGTGGTTTAAATTACACTCACTGGCACTGATAATAGAGTTACTGAAAGTTTGTATGTTAAGAGCTGATAGATGAGTGGTCCAGTCCCCTCACAGATGACTCCCTCCCTCTGGGACAGGGGCAGGTGTGAACTCTCACACCAAATGGCTGCCAGAATCTGTGGGCTGCTTGTTTAGTTTATGTTGAGGGGTGAGTCCTGCTTTGTGCACCGTGTCTGAGAATGAAAATCAAAAATCACCCTTTGAAATAACTAGTGCAGGAGGACGTGTTTTTGCCACAGCCCCAAAGCAAACAGACCAATGGAGAAATGCCATTGAGTCCAGGGTAATACTTCACTACAGTTTTAACATTTCCACTGACTAAACTCTCTCCCAACCTTCTGGGCTCCTATAGTAAGGTTCTGAACCTGAGCCAAGACACGTACACTGCAGCTTTACAGCCCAAGCCACTGTCCTGGAATAAAGTCACACAGGCCAGCCATGGGTGTTTCATTGCACTGTAGACGTATCCTAACATTATGTCTACCCTGTGATTAAAACACCCAGGGCACTTGTCTCAAAGCCCGGGTCAGCTGACTCAGGCTTATGGGGCTTGGGCTGCAAGACTATAAAATGACAGTGCAGACATATGGGCTTAAGCCACTGAGACCCCAGGAGGGGTGAGGGTTTCCGAACCCAGGCTTCAGTGTGAACACAAATATCTCCACCACAGTTTTTAGTCCCACAGCTTTAGCTCCATGAGCCCAAGTCAGATCACCCAGGCCAGCCATGCTGCAATCTTTATCACAAGAGAAATGTATTCTAAGGGTACATCTATACTATACGCCGGATCGGCGGGTAATGTTCGATGTATCGGGGATTGATTTATCACGTTTTGTCTAGACATGATAAATCGATCCCCGAATCGATGCCTGTACTCCACCTTGGCAGGAGGAGTAAGCAGAGTCAACAGGGGAGCCTCAGCGGTCGACTCGTCACCGTCAGGACGGCCAGGTAAGTCGAACTAGCGAATAGCGTAGCTGAAGTTGAGTATCTTAGTTCAAACCGCCCCGCTAGTGTAGCCCAGGCCTAAGTGTACCTGGCTAATGCATCGGAGTTCAAATGCTGTCCAGAGCGGTCACATTGGAGCACTCTGGGATAGCTCCCGGAGGCCAATACCATCGATCTGCAGCCAAACTACCCCAAATTCGACCCAGCAAGGTCAATTTTAGTGCTCCTCCCCGGTGAGGGGAGGAGTACAGAAGTCGATTTAAAGAGCCCTTTAAGTTGATGGAATGGGGTTGGTTATGTGGATGCATTCATTTGAAAATCAACCTAACTTGGCTAAATTCGACCAAACCCTGTAGTGTAGACCAGGCCTAAGTGTAAGGAGGGTCTGAATGACCTCCCCCCTTCACATCTAGTGATGAGCTGGGGGAAAGACTTCAGAAACAGATCGTGTTTGCATAGACATGCCTACTCTGCCTAGATATGCAGCAAGTATCCTTTGTATAAAACAAAAAAAATATAAAGGCGATTCTTCTGTTTTCCTACAGTCAGCAAAAAAAGTAAAAAGAAAGGGGTATTTTTAAGCAAAATCTGTCCCCACCAAGGGGCTGGGAAATGTTTATTTTGTTTTTCAGACACTTTATGGGAAGCTGGCACCAGTGGAAGAACAACCCAGAACACCATGGGTCTACTGTCGCAACAAAAAATTGTGTTCTGTTTTTGTTGTTTATCTTGTTATTACTGTTATTTTGGTGGATATTGTAAATTCTTCAGGCATGACACCCTCTTTTAATTGGACATTTCATGCTGCCCCTTTTGGGACAAAGGGGAAATGTACCCTAATTAAACCTCTTCCACCCCCTACTCTGCCACCTCCTTCCAAATTGTCTGTGACACACTCATCCCCATGGTGGTCTACCCTCATCCAGAGACCTGTGGTTCTTAATGCAATTGGTTTACAAATGATTATCACTCTGTTCCCCACTGACTGGTATCTCAGTACAACATTTGCTAACTGTTCTCAGTTTACCAAAGTAGGTAAAAGAATGTTGCTATGAGTAATTTCACACTCATTTGAATTGGATGGATGGGAATTAAACAAGAACATCTGAAAATGGTGAGCCCCTCACAAATTTTACCTCTGGGAAGGCTGAAACTCATTGCAGGAAGCTGACTCAGCGGCTCGAATCCAATGTTTGGAACATGCCCTAGGGCTACTGGATGGGGGGAATTATAAAAGGGATTTGCACTTAGCTCAACCTACCGTTTGTTGGGAAATGTTATTCTAACCCTCAATCAGGGTTGGAAGAGACCTCAGGATGTCATCTAGTCCAAACCCCCTGCTCAAAGCAGGACCAACACCAACTAAATCATCCCAGCCAGGGCTTTGTTGAGCCGGGCCTTATAACCCTCTAAGGATGGAGATTCCACCACCTCCGTAGGTAACCCATTCCAGTGCTTCACCACCCTTCTGGGGAAATAGTGTTTCCTAATATCCAACCTACAACCCCCCCACTGCAACTCGAGACCTTATTCTGTACTCCTTATTCTGTAATCTGGTACCACTGACAACAGTCTAGATCCATCCTCTTTGGAAACCCCTTTCAGGTAGTTGAAAGGAGCTATCAAATCCCCCCTCATTCTTCTCTTCTGCAGACTAAATAATCCCAGTTCCCTCAGCCTCTCCTCGTAAGTCATGTACCCCAGCCCCCTGATCATTTTCATTGCCCTCCCCTGGACTCTCTCCAATTTGCCTACATCCTTTCTGTAGTGGGCGGGGGAGGGGGAGGTGGAGGCGAAAACTAGATGCAGTACTCCAGATGTGGCCTCAGCAATGTTGAATAGAGGGGAATAATCACTTCCCTCAATCTGCTGGCAATGCTCCTACTAATGCAGCCCAAAATGCGGTTAGCCTTCTTGGCAACAAGGGCACACTGCTGACTCATATCCAGCTTCTCATCCACTGTAAGCCTCAGGTCCTTTTCTGCAGATCTGCTGCTTAGCAAGTATGTCCCCAGCCTGGAGTGGTGCATGGGAGTCTTCCATCCTAAGTGCAGGACTCTGCACTTGTCCTTGTTGAACCTCATCAGGTTTTTTTTGGCCCAATCCTCTAATTTGTCTAGGTCACTCTGGACCCTATCCCTACCATTCAGCATATCAATCTCTCCCCACAGCTTAGTGTCATCTGCGAGCTTGCTGATGGTCAAATCTGTCCCTTCATTCAGATCATTAATAAAGAAAGATGTTGAACAAAGCTGGACCCAGGAGTGACAAGTCATGCTTTGTACAAAGCATATCAGGGGCACTCCGCTTGATACTGGCTGCCAATTAGACATTGAGTCATTGATCAGTACTCATTGAGCCCGAGAATCTAGCCAGCTTTCTAACCACCTTATATTCCATTCATCCAATCTATACGTTTTTAATTTGCTGGCAAGAATACTGTGGGAGACCATATCAAAAGCTTTGCCAAAGTCAAGATATATCATGTCCAGTGCTTTCTCCATATCCACAGAGCCAGTTATCTCATCATAGAAGGGAATCAGGTTGGTCAGGCATGACTTGCCCTTGGTGAATCCATGTTGACTGTTCCTGATCACCTTCTTCTTATCCAAGTGCTTCAAAATGGTTTCCCTGAGGACCTGCTCCATGATTTTTCCAGGGACTGAGGTGAGTCTAAACGGTCTGTAGTTCCCCAGGTTTTCCTTCTTCCCTTTTTAAAAGATGGGTACTATGTTTGCCTTTTTCCAAACATCTGGGACCTCCCCCGATTGCCACAAGTTTTCAAAGTTAATGGCCAATGGCTCTGCAATCACATCAGCCAATTCCCTCAGCACACTCGGGTGCCTTAGACCTGGGCCCATGGACTTGTGCATGTCCAACTTTTCTAAATAGTCCTTAACCTGTTCTTTCACCACTGAGGGCTGCTCACCTCCTCCCCATACTGTGTTGCCCAGGACAGCAGAGTGCGAGCTGACCTTGTCTGTGAAGACCAAGGCAAAAAAAGCATTGAGCACATCAGCTTTTTCCACATCATCTGTCACTAGGTTGCCTCCCCCATTCAGTAAGGGTCCCACACTTTCCCTGATACTTTTCTCATTGCTAACATACCTGTAGAAACCCTTTTTGTTACCCTTCACATCCCTTGCTAGCTGCAACTCCAGTTGTGTTTTGGCCTTCCTGATTACACCCCTGCATGCTTGAGCAATATTTTTATACTCCTCCCTAGTCATCTGTCCAAGTTTTCACTTTTTGTAAGCTTCCTTTTTGTTTTTAAGTTCACCAGGAAGTTATCCCCAACACTCTTCAAAAACTTCTTGTACACTTGAGACTATGTACCACTTTCTGGTGGCTTGTTTTTTTACCCAGCAGGTGTGGGGATTTCTGGCTACATGATGGCTTTTGCCAGACTTGGTTGGACAGGATTATTCATAGCTAGCCTGAGGTTTGTTCCTGGACGAACAAGGGCAAGCCACGGGGTGCCAGCAGAACCAGCTGCAGTTGAAGCAAGGGCGGCCTCAGCAGGGGCCGCTGTATGGTGGGCAGGTGTCACAGGGCACACTGCACCTAATCAATGCCTTAGCATTGGATCATATTTGGCACAGCCGCTGTCAGGAGCATCTTCCTGGCAGTTCCCCGCAGCAGTGGCTAACCGAGTTTATGTGGCTGTTGAATGGCTGACCGTGGTGGAAAAAAAGTGAGTCAATAGCAGAGTGGAGGTGGGCGTGGGCTGGGGTCTGGGAGCAGGATAAGCCTTGATTCCCTTCTGCTGGTCTTTGTTTCTAGGTAAGAAGGGGTTTTCCACCAGCAACTGGGAGCAGTTGAGTTTCATGTTAATGCACTGTATCAGTTCCTCCAGGTCTCTGGTAAGCACACAGGGCTTTTAACAGGTACTCAGTACACAGAATTGGCCCGGAAAGTGTGACTTACTAGCAATTGCATTATTCCCTTTTTTGTATTTACAATGGTATTTCTGTCTGTGATTTCATTTTGCTTTGTATAATAGTATTTTCTACTGGATCTGATATTTTAATTAACAAAAAAGAAAAAGAAAAAAGACACAGGCTCTCATATCACAGCAATTACTGCCGAGGCAACCTCCTTGCTGATGCAATAGCCCTTTCATCAACTACAGGCTGATGATTTGAATCTTTTCAATGCTCCTCTGCCAAGAAGCCTTTTCCTTAACGAGCAATTACTTGGATTCCCTACATAGGTCTTTTCCATTTCCTAGAAAGACATTGGAAACGATGAGCAGAGGAGACAAAAGGTATACACTAAGGCACCACTGGGAGGTGAACCCAGGATCTCCTGTTTACTAGGGAGGTGCTTTAGCCAACTTAGCCATGGTGCTTGCCTCCTGGAAGTGCTTAGCAATTGCTCCACTTGAAGCTCCAAGACAACACATCCAAATTCCAAATCATTTCCTGTGAGAAAGGCACTCTTTTCATGCTAGCAGACGTGATTGTATAGTGGTTAGTACACTGCCTTGTGGTCCCAGCAGCAACCTCTGTTTGACTCTGAGTAACAGTAACCTCTTTATCAGCTCCAGACTTGTCATTTGCTGCATTCCAAGACTTAGCCACAAGGAAGGCTCTCTCTGTCTTGAACAAGATTTCCCAGGAAAGTCTTTTCTGTTTAGAAGAAAGAGATACCAAAAAAGGAGCCTGACATATAAAGTCAGCTCAGCCAGGGAAAACTGGCAGGCCAAGCCAGGAGCTCCTGGTTCCTAAAAAGGCTCTTCAGCAAGCTCTTCTGAAAGGTCCCTCTCTAGAGGCCTTGCAAGAACCACTGCGGCTGCTCACTGAGAAAGACATGCTAAAATAGAGTTCTCCACTGCCTGCAGACATGCAGCTATTAGGAGTTCTGTGCACAGAGAGGCCCCTGCCAGTGGAAAAAGGCTTTGGCAGAGTGTGACACTCTGGACCTCAAAGTAGCACCCTGGACCCCCATGTTCACAGCTGTGCTATGATTATGATATGCTTTGTACAAAGCATGATTTGTTAGGTATTGCTGAAAAAGTCTTGGTCCATTGAACATTATTCTCCTGTTGGATTGTATCATTGTATGTGAAGTTACAAATTACTGCTATCTGTTCATTACTGAAATATGGGGTGAGTGGGAAAGGCCCGCAGCTAGCTTTTCAGTATCAACAAAGGAGCAGCTGACATCGGGACCTATGAGACATGTGTTGGTGGACCATTAAGAAGAATCCACTCTCCCAGAGACTTCTCAGCGAGGGCACGCTACACCGTGGGAGCTACCTAACCCCCATGTCACAGCAAGGATCTTTCTAGCATCTGGAGAGAAAATATAAATATGGGTTGATGACACCACCACATGGCTGCTTGCCTCCCCCATCTCAACATGTGGAAGATCGTCCAGAAGTCAAAGACTTTGAATTGGGGCGATTGGTCCCAGGCTGAGAGGGAATTCAGCCTGAGTCAGAAGAAGTTGGGCAGCAGAGGCTTAGGGAAATTGATGGGTGTCCCAGTGTTGGCCAGGGTTTGTACAGCACCTAGCACAATAGGAGGTCCCGATCTCAGTCATGGTCTGTGCAGCATCTGGTAGCCCCGATCTCTGTTTCCTGAGCACAGGCACTGGGAATGGATAGAAGAAAAACTTTAGTTCCTCAAAGGTTAAAGCAGCCCTGTGCCAGTCCCTGCTGGGTGGCACTGCTGCTCTCATAAGAGATTGGCTTGGGGGGGCCCATTAGTACCTGTCCCATATGGTCTAGTGGTCAGGATTCCTGGTTTTCACCTAGATACCCCAGGTTCAACTCCTGGTGTGGGAGCAGTACAGAGCTTTTGCTCAGAGGGGAGGCAGGCCCTGAAAGGAACGGGAAGGGATCCTGTCAGCAGGGGAGATGGACAGTGTGGTGAGGGGATCCCAGAAGCCTGGGGGGAGATCAGGGAAGGATCCCAGCAGAGTGGGAAGTGGGCAGCATGGAGAGCAGAGGTCTGGCATGGGGTCTGGGGAGAGCGAATTGGTCCTTCTAAGCTAGCCAATTGCAGGCTTGGAAGAATTACGTATTTGTTGGTGAATGTCAATTTCTCTGTAAACACACAACACAATGACAAAATATTTCCATTGATAATAATCAAAATTGACAGATGGGCAAAGTAAGAAAGATGCTGCTTGAGAACTTATCCTACTCCAATCCTATAGGGTTCCCTTATGCCTTAGGCACCACCATGTGGGCGTTTCATTTCCTTTCTCATTTTCACACAGACACAATTTCCTTTGTACAGATCCGTGAACAGGAAAATCTTTCTGTTCCTCTTTTCTGTGCCAGGGCACTCAATTCCATTGAAACCTTGTCTCCTGCAATGGCAATTGTCAGACAGAGGGGACGTGGCCACCTTCACCCCTGACAGTGAGATATTGGCTCTCCTCTTTCTTCATGCTGATGTTGTTATTCCATGAATCATCAAGGATGGAATAAAAATCTGAGTTTACTTCAGTGTGAGGAAAGAAAGGCACCATCAACTTCCCAAAAACTCTCAGTGTCCCAGAGAAAACCTGCTATTGGAATCATAGAGGTGCTGAAAATATATTGGGGAAAGGGACTGTCTCAATTCTCATGGCAGGGAAGGAACAATCTATAGCAACCTCATTAACCACAAACACACTCTAATCATGCTTCAGCCAGAAGGGAAATGGGCAGGAATTCTTGCTGTTCAGCCATGGACACACTTACAGAACTGCACAGCTGTCCATGTGGTGTCTTACCATCCAAGGTGCAAAATGTAAGCCCAGAAGTCCACACTGGCTTCTCTTAGGCAAGTCTACATTCAAAATGCTGCAGTGGCACAGCTGCACTGATGCTGCTGCAGTATGTTAATGAAGAAGCTCTATACTGATGGGAGAAAGCTGTCCCATCTGTGTAGTTAATCCACCTCCCTGAGAGGCAGTAGATACATCAGTGGGAGAAACCATGACTGTGGGTATGCAAGCTGTGCTGTTTACCTGCATATATAAAGTTAAATCAAACCCCATTTTCAAAACCACCCATGGTCTGGGAATGGAACAGGAGCGCTCTGAAGCAGGGTCTGTCCTTCAAGGTCCTTAAGATCACTGACTGCAACATAATATTGTCATGGGGATATAGCACAGTGATAGAACATTCAACTGCAGGTCAAGTGGTCCTTGCTTCAAATCCAAGTACCCCCTTAGAAGCCTTTTTCTTAAATGAAAACATTTTCATACCCATTTCCAGTATGTTCATGAGTTCCACTGGATAGGGATACTTGGAATGAATTTTAACACTCAACATTTTCCTGTGTAAATGGAAATAAACCTAGCTAACCTGTCCGTCAGCTAAAATCAGTTCCAATCCTCTAAGTCTCTAGTTTATGTTTGCATCAATTAAACAATGGTATACCATGAATGCACATTTGCAGATCCCTGTTCTCCAGAGGCTATGCTGTGCAGAAGAAAAAGAACCACGTCCAGTTGGTGTTCAGGAGTCTGATGAGCAAAGACATCTTGGTGAGGGAAATGTCACCAGCATCTTGACTTCTTCACATTCAGCCAACATCTGGGCCCCCAGGACAAGGCATGAGAAGAAGCCAGTGGTTTTGAGAAGGAAAATAACCACCTAGAAGCTGGCTAGAGCTGCCAGGATCCCTGGAAATGCCACCATCCCATGTCGAGGAATAGTCATTAGAAGGTTGTGTCTGCAGCAGGACCAAAAATGCAGGGAAAAGCCCTCAAAAGGTCTAAGATGCCAAGACCCAGATGATGGTCAAGATCCCACATAAACAACAAGGAGTCTGAAGAAGTGAGGTTTTTACTCATGAAAGCTTATGCCCAAATAAATCTGTTAGTCTTTAAGGTGACACCAGACTCCTTGTTGTTTTTGTAGATACAGACTAACACAGTTACCCCCTGATACAAGATCCCACCTAAAATCAAGAAGGGAGAGAAAAAGGATAAAGCCGCATCCAAAGCGGCCAAAGCCAGGGCTAAGAAGATGGCACCGAGAAAGAAGTGAAGAGATTTCCATTGGGATGACTCCTGCTCCCCAAATGGCTCTTTATGAATCACCGTGGACTAGCCGGAGAGATCAAGGTCCCTCAGGACAAACAGCCCCATGGAAAGTACAGTGACCTGGGGGCAGGGGCGTGATTCTCTTACAGAGGGGAAGTGCTGTGTTTTGTGAAACGCCTCCCAGGTGAGTGATGCACTGAGAAGGCAGCTGCCCATAGCTCCTAAATAGGCTCATTCTCTTTGATCTGCTTCTGCTGTTATTTCAGAGCCAGCACTAGCGGGGGAGGGGGGTGTCCCTGTGATCTCACCAGCTGTACAATAGGCTGTGTCTCCATCTCAGCTTTGATTACCCAAGTTTTCAATTGATTCTTATTGTGATACTTTTACAGTACTCTGCCTCATTCTAACATTCCAGTCATAGATTGAATACCGGGAGGAATGGTCTAATGAGGTAAGTACGTTACGTTGGTATGTGACTGAAAACAATACTGGAGTTTGGCAGGTGCCTGTTGCAAAAAGAAAATGGCAAAGCTGCTAACATCCACCATCTAATGATACTCTAGATAGTTATGCTTTTCAAAGGTATAGATCTATGTGTTTGTCATAACTATAAAGGGAAGGGTAACAGCCCTCCTGTGTACAATACTGTAAAATCCCTCCTGGCCAGAGACTCCAAAATCCTTTTCCCTGTAAAGGGTTAAGAAGCTCAGGTAACCTGGCTGACACCTGACCCAAAGGACCAATAAGGGGACAAGATACTTTCAAATCCTGGTGGGGGGAAGGCTTTTGTTTGTGCTCTTTGTTTGGGCGGTTGTTCACTCTTGGGACTAAGAGGGACCAGACATCAATCCATGCTCTGCAAATCTTTCTGAACAAGTCTCTCATATTTCAAACTTGTAAGTAACAGCCAGGCAAGGCGTGTTAGTTTTATCTTTGTTTTCTCAACTTGTAAATGTACCTTTTGCTAGAGTGTTTATCTCTGTTTGCTGTAGCTTTGAACTTAAGGCTAGAGGGGGTTCCTCCTGGCTCTTTGAATTTGATTACCCTGTAAAGTTATTTTCGATCCTGATTTTACAGAGATGATTTTTACCTTTCTTTCTTTAATTAAAAGCCTTCTTTTTAAGAACCTGATTGATTTTTCCTCATTTTAAGATCCAAGGGGTTTAGATCTGTGTTCACCAGGGAATTGGTGAAGGAGTCTCTCAAGCCTACTCAGGGAGGGAAAGGTTTTTGGGGGGAAGACAGAGTTTCCCAAATAACTCATGAATCATTTGGGTGGTGGCAGCAAAAGCAGACCTAAGCTGGTAGTTAAGCTTAGAAGTTTTCATGCAGGTCCCCACACCTGTACCCTAAAGTTCAGAGGGGGAAGGAACCTTGACAGTGTTAATAAAACATCTTTGGTTCAATTAACAGACTGGGCTACTTTTGGGCTAGTTTTTAAGTGACTCTGGGTATTAATGCAGTAGCAATCCAGCAACAAATATCTCAAATGGGAAGTTTGCACAGTTAAGTTTATTTGGCTGATTTTTCCCAGCCTGTTTCTACAAACCCTGTAATTCACGACCTCATTGCATTTTTCATTTCAGTGGGAAGTTTATTATCTTTTAGTGCTAGTTCTTGAGTTGAAACCATCCCTCATCTACATACACACTGCTGGGGTTTGAAAAAATTTCACTTTTCAGATGTGGGATTTGAACCCAAACCTCCATCCAGAGACCAGAACACCCAAGTGAGGAGATAATAAAGTTCTACATCTGGTGCGTTAGACCACTCAGACACTACGAAAGACTGCTTTTAATATTCCTTGTTTTCTTTAGTGTTATGAGCTGTTCAGGGAGGCCAAGATGACATATTCATTTCAAATTCTAGGGCCCTTCTATAGCATAGTTCCTTTTTATACACAATCTCCCTGAGTGAAATTTGCAGATTTCCTGGAGTCCCTTGAGAGAGATGTTGTTGTCTCACTGATGACTTATTATGTGAAGAAAAGATGTACACCAGGACTGAGGCAGAATCCAGACATTCAGCTTTATGAGAAAGAAATGGTGAACCTGAAACTCCTGAACAGTGAACCATATAGTCAAGCACCCACAATCTATACCAGCTTTTTTTCAAAGTAGCTCAGCACTCAGTGTGTTGAGACCTTTGGAAAATCTGGCTCTAGAGGTGGGTACCAGTGCCAGATCTTCTGAACATTCTGGCTGATATGTCTGGAAGTTCCAAGAACTATCAGAACTTTGAGCATTTGTTAGAAACTGATGAGAAAACCTTCCTTCTGTTGAACTCAGGAGAAATTTTCTCCTTTAGTTACAATCACAATGTTGTATTGTGATTGCAATTTTAGGTTTCAACATCATTAATTTTTGTTTTCTATGTAACGTGAAATAAACACATCTCTGGGGGCATTTGGACAGAGGGCTAGAAATAGATCTGCCACTAATCCACAATTAAGATGCTAATGATCCTTCTCTCCAGATGGTTAATTCCAAAGACTTGTCATTAGACCTGGGTGAAAGGTTTTCTGAATGAATATTTTATGTATTGAAATATTTTGGTTTGACCATATAGGATTTTTTTTTGTTTTCTTTCAACAAGAAAAATGGAAAAAAATCATCTGGAGTCTACCTGAATTATTATGATAATGATGATTATTATTTTATTGGTTTGGCTAGATAGCAAGCAAAACAACAAATTATTTGCATAGTTCTGTTTGTACAAATGGTCCACAGTGGGAACATGTCCAATTTCTGTTCTGAGGCTCTAGAAAAGTTTGGTTTGTGTTGATGAAAAGTTCTTTTTACTGACCAGGAATTGAACCACATACCTGCTCAGGGTACTTCTGATGTTCAGGAAGGGAGACAGAGAAGAAGAAAGCTCAGTCCACAGTGACACTAATGAGTATGAATAGCCAATAATATTTGTATGTAACTACTTAGTCAATTGTGACCCTTCCTATCATTATCCCTTTGAAATAATGATGATGATGTACACTTGACTTTATATCCCAGTGTGCCATGGACTTCTACAGGTTGCATTAGCCAATCCAACCATTTGGCACTTGCAGATGGGTACCTCTGTATTGTGCCTGATTCTTGTACAGCTATAAAAGGTGGGTAGATGCAGATACTTCCCCCTCTCCTTAACCAGCAATAATACCAGGCCAGGCTAGGGCTGGGAAGAGAGAGAGAGGCAGCAGGTTTCCCCTATAGTTTCCCGCTCTCTTTTTCTTGACTAATTTCTCCTCTGCACCAAGGTACTCTCTTTTGTTGTGAGCCTGACTAGCTCAGTTGGCAGTGCCTCAGACTTTTAATTTGAGAGTCCAGGGTTCAAGTCCCCAGTCAGATGATGAGATATTCCCAAAGTTCTTAGATGTATGTCTCTTGGATGTTACTTTTTCTCCTAAGGATTTTGTCTTTCCAAAGAAGAGACTTTTTGTGTGTGGGATTGAAGGGGCAACTTCCTGACATCTGCTCTGTCCTCACAGGCTTGAGGAATAAAGGCCTCTGGGCATAAAGCATATTCCTCCCCTGCACACCTACACAAACACAGAAAATACCCCTAAGGAATTGGAATCACCTGCTGCCTTCCCCTGTGCTGCTGGATCCCTAAATGACTATGCTCTTCAGCCTAAATCCATGTCCCCTCTATTCCCAGTGCCCCTCAATCCCAACCCACAGCCCCCTCCTTTTTACAAGTTTCAGAGTAGCAGCCGTGTTATTCTGTATCCGCAAAAAGAACAGGAGTACTTGTTGCACCTTAGTGACAAACAAATTTATTAGAGCATAAGCTTTCATGGGCTATAACCCACTGCTTCGGATGCATAGAATGGAACATATATTGTGGAGATATATATACACATACAGAGAGGATGAACAGGTGGGAGTTGTCTTACCAACTCTGAGAGGCCAATTAAATAAGAGAAAAAAAACTTTTGAAGTGATAATCAAGATAGCCCAGTACTGACAGTTTGATAAGAAGCAAGTTGTAGCTCATGAAATCTTATGCTCTAATAAATTTGTTAGGGTATGTCTACACTTACCGGAGGGTCCGGCGGCAGGCAATCGATGTTCTGGGATCGATTTATCGCATATGGTTAAGACGCGATAAATCGATCCTGGATCGATCCTGAAAGTGCTCGCCGTCGACGCCGGTACTCCAGCTCGGCCAGAGGAGTACAAGGCATCGACGGGGGAGCCTCCCTGCCGCATCTGGACCCGCGGTAAGTTCGGACTAAGGTACTTCGAATTCAGCTACGTTATTAACGTAGCTGAATTTGCATACCTTAGTCCGAAGTGGGGACTTAGTGGGGACTAGGCCAAAGTCTCTGTTTTACAATGCTCCTCAATCCCAACTCATGGCTCCCTCCTTCCCTCCAGCAGCAGGTGCTTCTGACTACTTCAGGAAGTTTTTCTTGCAAGGTTTCATGTATCAGTCTGCATGTGGATTTTACAGTATGTTGGAAATGTCTATATTAAATATGTAAGCAGGATCTGAATGAGCTCTCCCCTGACATCTAATGATGAGCTGTGGAAGAGGACTTCTGGAGCTGATCTCGTTTGCATGGGCACACCCATCCTGTCTAGGTGCTCAGCATGATGGGATTGCTTGCTGAAATGATTACTTTTGGCTGGTGTTGGATTCCCAGTCTCCTTGTTATTGGGGCAGGAGAAATAAAGCGTTGTTATTCTTGTTGTGTGTATCGAGGGTAGCAGAACAGTGCTTGGCATACCCCAATTGAGGGACTCACACTCAACTGAATAGCACTTGCTAGGCAGGAGACATGGGTTCCAAAGCCAACTGGCGTGGGGCCTGGGTCATAATACCACAATTTAGGTTTTAGAGCAACTTTAGTCCAGGCTAGTTGTGGAGGGATGAGTGAGTCCCTACATAATGAGTATGGTGCCTTCTTATTTTCCTCCCAGGATGTGAGGTGAACTCTACAGATGCACCTCTGAGCTTGCACTGACTAAGGACAACAACTGCGAGTGGGTTACAGGGAGGAGATGGCTCATGTTAAAGGATTTTGGTTGCTGGGCTTAAGAACCGGGGGGGGGGGGAAGAACACTGCCCATCTTGTTTGGGGGTGGGTCTTTTGCTCATGATTTATGTTTGTGTTGGGGCTGCTGACATGATTTCTACTAATCCTGGGCTTATATTGCAATGTAGACATACCCTGAGAGTGCATCTATAATGTGATAAAAGTCCTGCAGCATGGCTGGCCTGGATTGTCTGACTTCGGCTCCTGGGGCTCAGGTTGTGGGACTAAAAACTGCAATGTAGACATTTCAGCTCAGACTGGAGCTGGGCTAGGAGACCCTCATCCCTCGTCGGGTCTCAGAGGCTGGGCTCAAGCCCAAGCATCTACACTGTAATTTTATAACCCTGCACCACAAGCCACACAAACCTGAATCAGCTGACTCAGGGTTTGAGAATTGTGACTTGGGTGTGTTAATGGCAGTGTAGACATAATGTTAGGGTACGTCCACACTGCAATGAAACATCCAGGGCTGTCCCATGCCAGCTCAGGCTCCTGGGGCTTGGGTTGTGGGGTGGTAAGTTTGCAGTGTAGTCATCTCAGCTCAGGCTCAGTACTGGGCTCTGGGACCCCACATGGTTGGGAAGGAGTTTAACAAGCAAAAAAGGTAAAATGGCAGTGGAGTATTACCGTGGACTCAATGGCATTTCTCCACTAATCTGTCTGCTTTGGGGCAAGGACAATAACACATCCTGCTGCTTTGTTATTTCAAAAGGTGATTTATGATTTTCATTCTTAGACACGGTGCACAAAGCAGGTCTCAACCTAGGGTGTAAAATAAATGAGCCGCCCACAGATTCTGACAGCCACAATGAGCCATTTGGTGTGAGAGTCCAGACCTGCCCCTGTCCCAGAGGGAGGGGGTCATCTGCGAGGGGACTGGACCACTGACCTATCAGCTCTTAACTCCCAAACTTTCAGTAACTCTATTATAAGTTTCAGAGTAGCAGCCGTGTTAGTCTGTATCCGCAAAAAGAACAGGAGTACTTGTGGCACCTTAGAGACTAACAAATTTATTAGAGCATAAGCTTTTGTGGACTACAGCCTACTTCTTAGGATGCATATAGAATGGAACATATATTGAGGAGATATATATATACACACATACAGAGAGCATGAACAACTCCCACCTGTTCATGCTCTCTGTATGTGTGTATATATAGCTCCTCAATATATGTGTAAGAGGGGGAATGGTCCCGCTATTGTGGGGAACTTTCCTGGCTTCTGCACTACCCCGGTGAAGTGGGCTAGCAAAAGGATCCGAGTCCTCGCTCCCACTTCCTTTACCCAGAGGCCTCCCTGCTCTTGAGGACTCCCCTTCCACTCTCCTGTCTGGCAGAGTCCTCTTAAACCCCGACAAGGCTGGGCCCAGGATTCCTGGGGGGCTTGACCCCCAACCCTGCTGTGGTCACCCAGGACAGGGGCTAGGGTGTCCCCACTCCAGGGTACTCTCTCTGCACTGGGCACCTCCTTGACCCACTGATCATTTCATACAATTTAAAGCAAATACAAGTTGTTTAATTAACAATTAATTTTAAAAAAGAATAAGGAAAAATGGGAAAGGTTAAAGGAAAACGCATCACCCTGCTCTGTGGCAGGGAACATCACAAACAGTGTCTCTGGAACGTCAGGGCAGTTCAGTCTGTTCCTTGTAGGTCCCAGGACTGCTTCTCAGGCCCTGTCTGTGCTGCAGGGACGCTGTGGGTTGGACACTTGCTCTGGTGGTGGCCACATGCTCTCAGGCTCTAGGTGGCAGGACCCTTTTTCCCAGCGTCGCCCCCACCCGGTCGGGGTTATGATCCCCCTGCAAGTCTGGCCTGCAAGGCCTCTTGGCTGAGGCGTCTCCCTGTGCTGGGCCCACTGCCCAGGGTCCCCCTCACTCTCCCCAGCTGCTCACCGCACTCGGACTGCACACGGCTCCGGACTGCCCCAGCCCCAGCTCCGGACTGCTCCAGGCCCGGCTCCAGCTCCACTCGGCCTCAGCACGGCTGCTGCTGCTGCTCTGCCTTCAGCTCCCTGGGCTGCTTCTCTGACCTCTCTGGCTCTGGTTGCTGCAGCTCTGCCCCCAGCTGCAGCTCTGCTCTCTCTGGGCTGTGCTCTGGCTTTGGGGCTGCAGCTCTGCTTCCAGCAGCTTAGCTCGGGCCCCTGCTCTCTCCTTAGCTCGGCCCCCCTCTGTCTGACCCAGGCCATTCCAGTTCACACAGAGGACGGGACCCCCTCTGGTCTCCTGACTCTCTGATTAGCCTGCCCGCCCTGTCAATCAGGCTCATCTGGAGCATTGGCCTCTCCCCATTGTTCCTGGGGACTGTCAGTCTCAGGCTCCTGATTTGCCATCGACCCTTCCCCTTTTAGTGCTGGGAGCTAGCCAAGCAAAACACCCCCACTGAATGTTAGTAAGGGGGCAACAGTCCCCTTACATATGTTCCATTCCATATGCATCAAAAGAAGTAGTGGGCTGTAGTCCACGAAAGCTTATGCTCTAATAAATCTGTTAGTCTCTAAGGTGCCACAAGTACTCCTGTTCTATTATAAGTGACTGTGAGTGTAATTTAAACCATAAAAAAAATCACACTGGGCTAGACCAAAGGTCCATCTGGCGTGAATCTTGACAGTAGCCAATATCAGATGCCCTAAAAGGCTGCTTAAGAAGGCACCATTGGGAGTTGAACCCAGGATCTCCTGTTTACAAGGCAGGTGCTTTAGCTAGCTAAGCCATGGTGCCTACCTTAGCCTAATGTATTGTAACTACCCACACCTGACTCCCTGCCAACCACCTCCTCTCTGTTAAAAGTTTTGGTATTATGCACAGAAACTTTCTTCCCTCAGGAGAGACCTGGGAACCAGGGCTGCCAGCCAGACAAACACCTTTAAGAGGAGGCGTCCCTCTCCCTGTCAAAAAATGATCTCCCTTCTTCAGTTCAGTGACAGCCTGAAATGTTACTTCTCCCGGCAGAGGTGGAGGATTGAAAGAAGATGCATCAAACCCCTGTGTAGCTGGGAGGAATGAACACAAACACTCCCTTGTAGCTGAAGAGATGTTTAGTTTTACCCTTGGTAAACTACAAGACTAAAGGGAAAGATGGTGGTCCCAGATATAAAGATTGAAACCTGAAACACTCATCATAGTTATGCCCATAGTGACTTCTAAATCTTTCTATAGTCTTCTTCTTATCATCAGTGTATTATTTTCTCTGGAGTCTAGACATTGACTATACCTTGACCAAGAAATGTGGATCCTGATAAAATAATTGACTAGCCCTGGTTAAGGTAATGGACTTGACACCCACTTGGGTGTCTCCACGCAGCTTCAATTACTAACAACAGTGGCTGACTTTTCACCATAGCTTTTAATCAGGGCAATAAATTGATACGAACTCCTGTAAAATCATTTCTCACACCGAGACCTTCATCCACATTCATTAGGGCACTGGGCCACCATGTGGACGTTTCATTTCCCTCCTCAATTTCACACAGAGACACAATTTCCTTTGCACAGATCCATGAACAGCAAAACCTCCCTGTGTCTCTTGTCTGAGCCAGGGCATTCAATTCTATTGACACCTTCTCTCCTGCAATGGCAATAGTCAGACAGAGGGGACGTGGCCACCTTCACCTCTGACAGTGAGATATTGGCTCGGCTCTTTCTTTATGCTGCTGTTATAGTCCATGAAACATCAAGGATTGAATGCAAGGCTGTGTTCACGCACCAACCCCCGGAAAAATTTTTGAATTGTCAAAGGTGGGGAGTGAACAACAATGTATAGCAATGTCGTTAACCACAAACACACACTAATCATGCTCCAGCCAGAAGAGAAATGGGCAGGAATTTTTGCTGTTCAGCCATGGACACACTTGCACTAATGCACAGCTGTGAGTGTTCTGGGGGAGCTGGTCTGAGCAAACAATTTGAAGTGACAATTCTGTGAGAACAGAATCATTGTGTAGTGAAGAAATTGGCCATCAAGTAGTTGTGGCTGAGTGGTTAAGGCCCTAGACCAGATATCTATTGGGGTCTCCCCACACAGGTTTGAATTCTGCCAATTATGGAAATGTTAGTGTATTGTCATTGCTGTTGTCTTAGTGCCTGAGCATCCAAAATGCCAAACTGAAGCCAGATCTGGTCTCACTCTCAGGCTGGCTACACTTAAAATGCTGTTGTGACACTGCTATAGGACTTAAGAGTGGACAGTTGCTACAATAAGTGGAGGAGTTTTCCATCCCTCTAATAGCTACATTGACAGAACAATCTTTCCTTTCATTTAGCACTATCTAACCAGGGCTTAGGTCAGCTTAACTATACTGGTTTGGGGTGTGTGGATTTTTCACACCCTGAAAGATGTACTTCTTAGAGGGTTTATCCCTTCACCCTCCCATTCTCTGGTCCTTCTCGCATGAACAGAGAGCAGCAATACCCAAAGTTCAAAGGTGCAAACAATTCAATGTTTATTGGGGTAAACTTCCAGCAAGCAATGATTCCAGTTTCCTTCATCAGTATCCCCCTTCCCAGCTCTGACACCACAGAGCCTTGCCTGTGTCCCTGTTCCCATTCCCTGATCCCATCTCCCGCCTTAGCAAAACATAATTCCAATTTCCCCACACACTTCCTGATTGACTGCAGGCTATATAGTAAAACTTGAGTTCTGCTTAGCTATACCTTAACCAATCATTTTGCTGAAATTTAACTAACCAATCCTAACATATTGTAACATGATTATCTAATCAATTATATCCCACCACTTTAATTGGTTTACACCCAACACATTAATTATACAGCAGACAGAAACAATAACAGAACCAGACAGAGATTATACAGACAAGCAATAGGGAAGTGGGGACTACAGTGATAGAAAAACAAAGAAATGAGGATTTCACACCCCAGCTATTGATAAGTGAGTTCTTACCAGACAGGATGCTATCACAGTAGAGGTTGTGGGTGCTTGTTGCTTAACTGTCTGCCACACAGGGCAGGATTTTGAAGTTCACCATTACTTTCTCAGAATGCTAGCAACTATCTTTTGTTCACTTAAAACTTGAGCAGGGAGATTACAACACCTCAGAATTCATGGAGTTCCAGGAAACCTGTACTTTAGGTCTGGGTGAGTGTGTCTAAGGGTACGTCTTCACTACCCACCGTATCAGCGGGTAGCAATCCATTTATCCGGGATCTTAACGAGACGCGGTATATCAATCCCTGAACGCACTCACTGTCTACTCTGGAACTCCACCAGAGCGAGCGGCGGTAGCACAGTCGACGGGGGAGCTGCGGCCATGGATCCCGCACTGTGTGGACCACAGGTAATTCGATCCAAGATACTTCAACTTCAGCTACGCTATTTGCATAGATGAAGTTGTGTATCTTGGATCGACCCCCTCCCCCCCCAGTGTAGACCAGCCCTAAAAATCAGCTGTGCTATAGAAGGTCTTTTGGAGATGAAAGAGATGTGCTATTTTGACCTCCCTAAAGAGTTCATCAAATATTAATGAAAACTAGGGTTGATAAGTCACATTCTTGGTAGCATCAGGATGGTGGACTGGTCTAAAGCACCAGCTTTATGACTCTTTTTTCCAATCTCTTGGGTGTTCTGTTCTCTGCATAGAGACGTGGTTTCAAATCCCACCTCTGATATGACCATTTTCTTCTATCTGGCGAAAATGGCCTCACTTCAATCTCTTTTGGAACAATAGAACACCATTTGCTTAGCATTTCTATTACAGTAGTTGTGAGAGAAGTTCCAAACCAGGGGGAAACACTGCCTTTTCTCTCTACCGATCAATTTTTGTCTTCGTTCATTCCAAGCCATTTCTCAAATACATCCATATTTCCCACACTTTTTTCTTTAGTGTTCTTTGCTTTTATGAAACTTCAGGGTCATCATTTAATTGCCACACAACTGTACTTATGAAGTAAAGTGAAACACAACATTTTTAAATATATTTTTGCAGAAAAGTTTTGCTTTCTGACCTGGAATTGAACAGGGGCTACCTGAGGGGGACAATGCTACTCCCTTTTTTTGTCTCATCCAAAAACCATCAGTTCTTGGTGCCCTTTGTTTCCCTGTTCTTCAAAGGGAATCAGCTAGTATAGTGGCTCCTGAGAGAGCCTTAGAAAAAGACCCAAAAGTCACAGTTGCTGGTTTCTGTAGTGTAGTGGTTATCACATTTGCCTAACATGCAAAAAGTTCTGGGTTTAAAACCAGGGAGAAACACTGCTGCTTCCCCTTCTCTGGGCTTCTATCACTCCAAGTCCTTTTTCAACTATATCCATAGCTTCTATGCTTTCTTCCTCATTATTGTTTTTCCTTTCATGGAGCTTTAAGTTCCAAAGAAGAGGGTTAACCTGCATTTTGAGGGAAGGAACAGACCATCATTTGGGAGACTGCCAGCTACATAACAAATCTGAGTGTAGAAGAAACCTAACCCTTTGTCCGGCGTATTTAGCTCCCAGACAGCAGTTTTTCCCTCACTTTTGTTTATGTTGAGCTAACTACAAACAGCCTTGTGTATCCTTTTCATGTCAGAGAAGTCTACTGACTGCTGATCACATTTCCACTACTTTTCTGGCTAGGCAGGGTTGAGGGTGTGAGGAATCAGACCATAATAATTGGAACTCTCTAACCCATCCTTTTAACATACAACCTCACATTCCACTTTTTAAATAAAGTTTTTCCCATAATATTTTTGAACTCTCATCATCTTGCATGTCTTTAAATTATGTTAACGCAAGCTCTGAGCTACAAATTTCCTTACTGTTCCATTGCTATTTTTAGCACAGCATATTGATTTTTATTACCATCTTGTTTTACTCCCACCCTGGTTTTTATAAATCATCACAAATGCAGCAACGAGGAGTTCGAGAAATATACAAGAAATGAATACAGTGTGATCCAGTCGATAGGCAGAGAGCTGACTCCGTACGCAGCCTGAAACAATCTCCATGACAATAAAGAGGGCTGGGAAGGATATGACATGGAAGTATTTATATGCCCAATGCAGAGCTGGAGCCAATGTAGGAAGAAGTAGAGAAGCTAAAGATCGCTGAAGTGGGACAGTCAGCTCCTGAAGGGTTATTCTTCCCTCTCTTAGCTAGGCTAGAATAGAAGAAGAGAAAATTCTCTCTCACTCTCAGAGGATGATAGAAATGTCAATTTGACCTCTGTTCCTCTTCTACTAAAGCTCAGAGACAGGAAGAGACATTTCCTGCCTAAGAGCCTTGAGAGAGCAAGGTTAGGCAGCAGGCAATGCTAAAGGCCCCGTTGCATGGAATGTAACTCCAGTCAGCTCGTGTGAGGTGTTATCAAAACCCCTCCCTGGGCTTCTAGGAAAGAGGTAGTATTGGCTCCAGGTGTTTTCCTGGAAGAGCCTCTATAGGAGGAAAAAGAAGTGGAGAGGGTTGCAATGGGCCTAAATGAAAGCAGAAGAGGATTGTTCTTCTTGTTGTTTGTTTGTGTTACTCTTGTGATCCTTGTGGAGGAAGCTGAGGCATCATTTGAGTTTCTGTCAAAGCCTTTGGTTGGGCTCAGTTTGTGACCCTGAGCACAGGGGATCCTTCACCCTCTGCTCTTGTCCCCTCAGGGCAATGGAGAATGGACCAGGTTCTAAAATTAGACAGAGGAGCCAGAGAAAGCCTAGTACAGATGATAAAAACACCCACTGTTACCTCTCTGGTGGTCTAGTCTATTCATTAGGTTTTAGCGTTTTCACCACCGTGACCTGGATTTGATTTCCAGTCAGGGAAAGACACTTTTCAACAAATAGCTTCACTTGTTGTCTCCTCACTTGATACTTCATCATGCTCAGATGGGTTTTGGAGACCATGTGAAAATCAAACGGCCTCATAACAGAACATAGGTATGTTCCCATTGTGGACCTTGCATACAAGTAGAGCTGGGCAAATCATTTATTTCCTCGCTTGCTAGCTAGTCTAACCTATCTAATAATAATAATAATAGTTCAGGTTGCTCCAAGATGAATTCTTTTCAGTTTTCTTGTTGAAACAAAACTTAAAAAAAAATCATTTTTGGGCACCAAATTATTTCAGTAAATAAAATATTCATACAAAAAACATTCACCCAGCTCTATAGACTAGTCTTCAGAATTAACCATCTGGAGAGAAGGATCATTAGCCTCTTCCATTCCTGAAGTCTAGCTGCTGAAGGGTTCTGGGGAGAACCAGATTTCATAGCCTTCCACCTGTATACCGCTGGTTGCCATCTTTCTTAAGGTGAAAGGCAATGTGGTTTAGTGGCAGCTCTACGTATAGCCCTCCATTCAAATATCTACAGAGGAGAATTTGTTTTGCATTGCATATAAAAAGAAAATAAATTGTGTTGAAACCTAAACCTGGGATCAAGGTGAAACCTGGTGATTTAAAATTAAGGATAAAATCTCTACTGAGTTGAACAGAAGGAAAGCTTTTTCATCAGGTCCTTTCAATGCTAAAAGTTGAGATGGTTCTTAGAGGTTCCAGACACATAATAGGCCGGAATTTTCAGAAGATCTCATACCCACCACTAGAGCCAGATTTTCAGAAGAACTCAGCTCCCAATTAGGCACCTAAATTTTTGCCCAGTTTTTCATCTTGGGTCAACCAGAATATCTATTATTGTTATTATAATGTTGGTTAGGCTAGCTAGCAAGGGGGGAAATAATTTGCACATGTCTAGTCCTGTAAAAGGGCATGCAACCTGGACTTTGAGGTGCACAGTGGAAACATGCCCACATTCTGCTACTAGTCAGTGGGAAACTTTCATTTTTACATGGTCTCCCAAACCCTTCCCAACATCATGTAGAAGATGGGTGAATCAGGAAAAAAAACATGGATTTGTTTAAATTGCAAGTGAAGATTTTTTCCACAAAGAGACACTTTTGCCCCTGATTGGGAATTGAACTCAGGCCATAGCAGTGAGAGTGCTGAATCCTAACCACTAGGCTACCACAGAGATGATAACATTGTTTTTCTTCTCAATTATGCTACACTTTCTGTCCAATTTCTGAAGCTGCTCCTTTATCCATTCCCTGATGGGCTAAGAGCAGAGAGTTCAGGAACATCTGTGCTCAGGGTCACAATGTGAGCCCAACCCAAGCCACTGAAACAAACTGAAATGATGCTTCAGCTTCCTCCAAGAGGATGACAGAGCAACACAGAGAAAACCCATGAGGAACAATCCTCCTATGCCTTCATTTACCCCATCGCAACCTCTCAGCAGCTGACCTGGAAGCTCTTTCAAGAAGGACACTGCATTGATAACAGCTCTGGCATAGAGACCAAGGGAGGGGTGTTGCTCCCCCTCAGTGTGAGCTGATAGCATTCTGACCCTGTGTAATAGGGCTCTAAGCTTTTCCATCTTGTGAGTTCTGTGTCCTCAGCAAGCAGCCAAAGTGCTGAACCCCCTGGACTCTTCTGCTGGGAGCATGGTGATTGCACAAAAGCTACAAGCCCTTTTTCCCTTTTCTTGTCCTCCTTGGCTTCCCCAGACCTTCCCCACAAATGGTTATCTCAGACAATGGAGGGATCTAAGTACCTGCAAGTTTCCCTCACCCACCTCTTAAGGCAAACAGTGATTCCCTTCTCTGACACTCTTGGGCCCAGGCTTCTTTTGAGTTTTTCCCCTGGGGGACCTGATTCCCTGTGAAAATGTATGTGTGGCATGTGGGGAACCAGCTTGTCTGCTCCCTCTCTAGGACCTGAGAAGCTTTTTTTGATTCTCCCCCACTAAATGAGTCCAACAGCACCTCCCCCTGGTGGGAGAATTCTAAATTTCATCCTCCCACACTGGTTACTCTGACCAGCTGATGGCGACAGCATGCTAAATCAACCCCAGCTCTCTGGTCTAGAACGCAGCATCTAACCAGCCTTGTAACAGCTCTGGTTTGCTCACTGGAGACATAATGAACCAGGAAAGAAGGCAAATGTCAGAAAGGGACCCTCAGCTCACAAATACACACCCTCAGGGGTCCTTCTACACTGAGCTGGAGCAGTGGAATGGCTTTATCTCAGGCTATTTCAGCTAGGAGATCATAACACCCTTAATCACACAGTTGTGAGTTTGAGCCCCATGTTTGGTGGTAGTGACAGCCCTTAGGTGTCACTTTTTTGCTTACAGTCACAGCCCAAAATGAAATAAACTCTCTGTCCTCGCTACGATCTTTGGCAGGTAATGTCTCTTCCTCTCTCTGAGCTTCAGTAAAACATGAAGAGAGAACAAACTGACATTTGCATCCTCCAATGAGAGTTGAGAGAGGATTTTCTCCTCTTCCATTCTACCCCAGGCAAGAGAGGGGATAATAACCATTTAACAGATGATTGCAGAGAGAAAAGTTTGGTCATTATAAATAGGACAATATCAGTTGTTCTCCATGTCCACTGAGGGTAGGACAAGAAGTAATGGGCTTAATCTGCAGCCAGGGAGATTCCCGTTAGATATTGGGAAAAGCTTTCTAACTCTAAGGGTAGTTAAGCTCTGGAATAGGCTCCCAAGGGTGTCTGTGGAATCTCTGTCCTTGGAGGTTTTTAAGAACAGGTTGAACAAACCTCTGTCAAGGATGGTCTGCATATACTTGGTCCAATAGACAATCTGCTCTGGCTCTGGCTCCCACTTTGTGCTCTGTGCCTGGGCCGACTGCTGAGGGCACTTGATCCCACATGCCCCCCCGACACATCACCTCTGCTTGGCCCTGCCTCAGCAGAGAGGGCTGGAGTTGATGACCTCTCCAGGTCCCTTGCAGCCATCCATCTCTATAATTCTATGCCATAGGAATACAATACAAAAAACAACAAAAGTGAAAACACCACAATATAACATCTAACAATTCAGCATGAAATGACATTCCCCAGCAAAAAGTGACAATACTTAGGAGTGCAAAGCCCTACAATTCAGCACAATGCAAATGAACACACCATAGGGCAAAATGACGCACTGCAAAAGAGCTCAGCTCAAACTAACACAACACAAGGCAGTGCAAAAATGATACAACACGAAACAATGCATCAGAGTGCAAAGTGACACTATGCAAAACAGCGAGTCAGGACCAAGTATCCCTAGGCCAGACCTGACAGGTGTTTGCATACCCCCTTAGAATCCTCCAATGAAGGAGATTCTGCAACTTCCCATTGAGGCCTTTGCCATGCAATCGACAAAACTTGGCTTGTGGTTAAGGGCCAGGCTGTGACTCATAAAATTTGGATTCTGTTCCCAGTTTGTCCCCATTATTCTCTGTGCAAACATGGACAAATTACATCACATCTTTGGGCCTCAGTTTCCCCATCTGTAAAATGGGACCCACCCTCCCACACTTCGTCTATTTTGCCTGTGAGCTGTTGGCAGCAAGGACTCTCTTTCTCACTATGAGTTGTACCACACCTGGCAGAATCAGGGCCCTCACTGTTGGCCGGGGTCTCTGCAGAGCCCGGCACAATAATCTGGGAGCCCAATGATGATACAAAAAACCTCCCCTTTTATTTGTTTTTAAAAGGCTATTTATAGCCTTCAAGTTCAGGCAGGAAACATGACCCAAGAGGGACATAATACTCCAGCTGAGGCCTAATTAGTGTGGATTCCCTCCAGGAAAAAAGGGCTGCAATTAAAAATCCCAGGGAACACCTCAAACCTGAAAAGATTTAAAAAGAAGATTAGTATATGATAATTATACAGGAAAGAGCAAAATCTGAAATTTGATAGCTGCATTTAATAATTAAAAAGAAAAGGATGCAAATATGAGCCATTTGAGATCCACTCTCACAAATTAGAGGAAATGCCAGGTAGGCAGGTGGCATGGCCCCCAGTGGCTCCAGTGCCCAGAGCACTGGCCCCCACACCCTGGGTGCCGGGCGGGCATCACAGCCCCCAGAGCACCAGAGGCATGGCCCCCAGCATCCAGAGTACTGGGCATGGTGAGTACCTGCCCCTACCACCTGGAATCCTAGGCCATAAGCCGACCCCTACAAGTCCCATTGGTCTGACCCAGGATGGCCGTTCTTCTGTTCTTAGGCCTTGTCTACACTACGAGAGTAGTTCGAATTTACTTGCATCGAATTTTTGGAATCGATATTGCAAAGTCGAACGTCTGTGTCCACACTAAGGACAGTAATTCGACTTTGTGAGTCCACACTAACGGTGAAAGCGTCGACATTCAAAGCGGTGCACTGTGGTCAGCTATCCCACAGTTCCCGCAGTCCCCTCTGCCCATTGGAATTCTGGGTGTAGCCAGCAATGCCTTCTGGGTAACAAAATGTGTCGAGGGTGCTTTTGGGTAACTGTCGTCATCCGTCCATCACTCCCGCCCTCCCTCCCTGAAAGCGCCGGCGGGAAATCAGTTCGCGCACTTTTCCAGTCATTGACAGCGCGGATGCCACAGCACTGCGAGCATGGAGCACGCTGCGACCATCGCTGCAGTTGTGGCCGCTCTCAACGCCTCGCAGCTTATCATACACCTTTCCCTGAGGCAGATGCAGAAAAGTCAGGCAAGGAGGCTACGGCACCGCGGTGATGTCCTGAAGTCTGAGAGTAGCACAGACCTCTCAGAAAGCAGGGGACCCAGCGCCGAGGATATCACGATGGCAATGGGTCATGTTGATGCCGTGGAACGGCGATTCTGGGCACGGGAAACAAGCACTGAGTGGTGGGACCGCATAGTGCTGCAGGTCTGGGATGAATCCCAGTGGCTGCGAAACTTTCGCATGCGGAAGGGAACTTTCCTGGAACTTTGTGAGTTGCTGTCCCCTGCCCTGAAGCGCAATGACACCCGGTTGCGAGCTGCACTGAGTGTACAGAAGCGAGTGGCCATAGCCCTCTGGAAGCTTGCAACGCCAGACAGCTACCAGTCAGTCGCGAACCAGTTTGGGGTGGGCAAATCTACCGTGGGGGTTGTTGTGATGCAAGTAGCCAAGGCAATCGTTGATGTACTGCTGCCAAAGGTAGTGACCCTGGGAAACGTGGAGGCGATCATAGATGGCTTCGCAGCGATGGGATTCCCAAACTGCGGTGGGGCCATAGATGGAACTCACATCCCTATCCTGGCACCGGACCACCAGGCCACCCAGTACATTAACCGAAAGGGCTATTTTTCCATGGTGCTGCAAGCACTGGTGGACCACAGGGGACGTTTTACCAACATCTACGTGGGATGGCCGGGCAAGGTTCATGACGCTCGTGTTTTCAGGAACTCTGGTCTGTTTAGACGGCTGCAACAAGGTATTTACTTCCCGGACCACAAAATAACTGTTGGGGATGTGGAGATGCCTATAGTCATCCTCGGGGACCCAGCCTACCCGCTAATGCCCTGGCTCATGAAGCCCTATACTGGCGCCCTGGACACTGAAAAAAGAACTCTTCAACTACCGGCTGAGCAAGTGCAGAATGGTGGCGGAGTGTGCTTTTGGCCGTCTCAAGGGGAGATGGAGAAGCTTACTGACTCGCTGTGATCTCAGCGAAACCAATATCCCCATTGTTATAGCAGCTTGCTGTGTGCTCCACAATCTCTGTGAGAGCAAGGGGGAGACCTTTATGGCGGGGTGGGAGGTTGATGAAAATAGCCTGGCTGCTGATTACGCTCAGCCAGACAGCCGGGCGATTAGAAGAGACCTGCGGGAAGCGCTGTGCATCCGGGAGGCTTTGAAAGCAAAGTCCCTGAGTGAGCAGGGTAACCTGTGACTTTTAAGTTTGTGTACAGAGAAGCTGAACCTGCCCCCGTTTCTTTACCCAGTTAATGTTGACTATCCTACCCAGTTACATACCCCCTTCACCCCCTTCCAACACACGTTTCGAAATAAAAATAGTTCTACTTTGTTAATGCACACCGTTTTCTTTAATACTGTTTTCGCGGGAATTTTTTAAAACTGGGACGCAGACTGTGGTGCGGAGTGGGTGTAGTGTAGTGACGCGAATGAAGCTTCTAAACTCAAGGATTGACGGGCTCTGCTGCGGTGGGATGGTTGTTTCAACGGAGCCTGTCACCCCTCCTGATCGGGACTGTGTGTATGGGGGGGCTATGTGACTTTGTGGCAGGGGGAGGACGGTTACAGATCCCCTGCTGCGTGGCTCTGTGATCCTGCATAAGGACCGCCGCTTAAGATCTGTAACTGCCCTCCCCCGCCACAAAGTCACAGAGCAACCCACCCCCCACCACATAACATGAAAACAACCTCCCAGACTAACCAGGGTAACTAGTCACTGCATCACTGCACTGTCTATGTGCCCTGCTGCTGTGCCTGCCCCCGCCTATGTACCCTGCCAAAGGTGACTGTCCTGTCCAATTACCAACCCCCTTTCCCCTCCTCCTCCAAAAGAACATGATTGAAACAGTAGTTAACATGAACGTATTTTTTATTATCAACTACACATGGAACTGGGAGGTGAAACTTGGACGGGGGCTTGTGTCAGGTGGGAAGGAAAGAACTTTTCAAGTTTTGGGGAATGAGAGCCTTCTGCTACTAGAGCTCTCTGCAGGGGTGGAGTGAGAGTTAGCAGGGACTCTGCTGCCTCTCCTTCTTTGCACTTTGGGTGAGGTGGGTATGGGACTTGGTGGCGGGGGAGGGCGGTTAGAGATGGACTGCAGCGGGGCTCTGTCCTCCTGCCTCCGTTCCTGCAGAACATCCACAAGGCGCCGGAGCGTGTCTGTTTGCTCCCTCAGTAGTCCAAGCAGCGTTTGAGTCGCCTGCTGGTCTTCCTGCCGCCACCTCTCCTCCCGATCCATGTTTGCTTGCTGCATTTGGGTCAATTTCTCCCGCCACTGGGTCTGCTGTGCTGCCTGGGCTTGGGAACAGGCCATAAGTTCAGAGAACATGTCCTCCCGTGTCCTCTTCTTCCTATGCCTAATCTTCGCTAGCCTCTGGGAGTGTGATGCCAGGCTAGGTTGTGAGACAGTCGCAGATGTGGCTGTGGGAATGGGAAAAAGGGAGTGAATTCCTCAGAAAGATAAATGTAGTTGTGAACAAAGAACATAGTCTTTCTCTGTGAACAAGACCATGCACAGCACCTATCACATGCGCACTCAGCACAAGGTCGAATTCTCGGCCTTCGCATTCAGTGCCTGGGGTCTTCCACAGCACATTTGAGAAGCGGGGCAGCACAACGGAATTTCTGTTGCAGGCAGACATGGTAAGCCGTAGACTTGTGGCAGTTTAAAACTTTTATATTACCACTGGCCTCATTTCACATTTAAAGCAATGTCAGTCCCTGCTGCCAGCAATCCGGCAAGCGGGAACTCTGCCCCTGTCCCACCCCCTCGCGGCTGTCCCCAGGAACGATCCCTTTCGGCAGCCCCTCTCCCGCCTCCACCGCGTGGTTGCAAACCAGCGGTTACAGTTCTGTAAAGGAACGAGCAAGCAGTCCCAACACTAACATTCCCCTACCTAATTCAAAGCAGGTCACCATGGGCGACATCACCCTGATGAGGATCTCTGACAGCGAGAGAGAGAGAATGCTCCGGGAAAGCCTCCAAAGACCAGGGCCGTATGCCGCCCTGCTGTGCAGAGCAATGATTCCCGAGTACTTGATAGTCTCGTGGCGCGGCAACGTGTCGTACTTCGGAGGACCCAATAAGGCCGCTCTCCCCAGGAACCTCATGCAACGGCTTTCCAATTACCTCCAGGAGAGCTTCATCGAGATGTCCCGGGAGGATTACTGCTCTATCCCTGCACATATAGACCGCATTTTACTCTAGCTGCAGTAGCAGGGACTAAACAGTAGAGCGGCTTGGGCAGGACAATCACGGAAAACCGGACATTGCTAGATTTTTTTTCAAAACTTGCACTGCCCATGACTGAACCGTTAAGTGCCTAGGGCAAAGTAATCATGAACAACCCATTCTTTTAATTGTTAATATTCCTGTTCTGTTAAAAATAAATGTTTAGATGTTTACAACACTTTCTGGCTGATCCTTCCCCAGATTCTGTGTCCGGGGTAACGGCTGGGGACGCTTCGTAGGGGATCTCTGTAAGGGTGATGAAGAGATCCTGGCTGTCGGGGAAATCAGCGTTGTGAGCGCTGCCGACTGCCTCGCCCTCCTCATCTCCTTCCTCATCTTCCCCGTCCGCTAACATGTCCGAGGAACCGGCCGTGAACAATATCCCATCCTCAGAGTCCACGGTCAGTGGTGGGGTAGTGGTGGCGGCCGCACCGAGGATGGAATGCAGTGCCTCATAGAAACGGGATGTCTGGGGATGGGATCCGGAGCGTCCGTTTGCCTCTTTGGTCTTCTGGTAGCCTTGTCTCAGCTCCTTGATTTTCACGCGGCACTGCGTTGCATCCCGGCTGTATCCTCTTTCTGACATGTCTTTTGAGATCTTCTCATAGATCTTTGCATTCCGTTTCTTGGAGCGCAGCTCAGAAAGCACGGACTCATCGCCCCACACAGCGATGAGATCCAATACTTCCCGATCAGTCCATGCTGGGGCCCTCTTTCTATTCACAGACTGCACGGCCATCACTGCTGGAGAGCTCTGCATCGTTGCCAGTGCTGCTGTGATCGCCACGATGTCCAGACAGGAAATGAGATTCAAACTGGCCAGACAGGAAAAGGAATTCAAATTCAAATTTTCCCGGGGCTTTTCCTGTGTGGCTGGTCAGAGCATCCGAGCTCGTACTGCTGTCCAGAGCGTCAACAGAGTGGTGCACTGTGGGATAGCTCCCGGAACTATTAGCGTCGATTTCCATCCACACCTAGCCTAATTCGACATGGCCATGTCGAATTTAGCGCTACTCCCCTCGTCGGGGAGGAGTACAGAAGTCGAATTAAAGAGACCTCTATGTCGAACTAAATAGCATCGCAGTGTGGACGGGTGCAGGGTTAATTCGATGTAATGGCGCTAACTTCGACATAAACGCCTAGTGTAGACCAGGCCTTAGTGTGTGAGGGGTACTGAGGCCCAGATGGGGAATGTAGGAGAGGGAGAAGTGGTGGGAAGGAAGTCTTGGGGAATTTGAGCTGCAGCAGGAATCACACAGGGAGGACAAAGGGGTACAGGATGGGGTAGAGATGAATGGGGAGTGAATCTGGGGTTCCAGCTCACAGAAATGTCCCAAGTTCCCTGTTAGGCAGCTTATTCCTTCACCCGTTCACTTCCCTAGGCCTTCTCGCATGAACAGAGAGAAACAATACCCAAAGTCCACAAGTGCAAACAATTCGATGTTTATTGGGGTGAACTTCCAGCAAGCATGATTCCAGTTTCCTTCCTCAGTGTCCCCCTTCCCAGCTCTGACACCACAGAGCCTTGCCTGTGTCCCTGTTCCCATTCCCCCCCCCCTTAGTGAAACATGATTCCAATTCCCCCACCCCCATTCCCTGTTCCCATTCCCCCCTTACTTCCTGATTGACTGCAGACTATATAGTAAAACTGAGTTCTGCTTAGTTATACCTTAACCAATCATTTTACTGAAATTTAACTAACCAATCGTAAACACACTGTAACATAACATCCATTTACACCATTTTACACACCGCTCCATTGATTCCCAGTGAGCTCCTCCCCTTGTCATTATTTCCATAGGGCTTGTGGGGCCCACCTTAGTTGCCGTTCTATTTCCAGGCACCATGGTAGCTATTACACAGGTGCTGGCTTCCTAGTTGAGCATTTTGCATTCCCATACACATCTCCCCCTGCCCCCGGTCAGCCTTTTGAAGCCATCCCCCACCCACATCTTGCTAGCAACAAGACAAACACCACAGACAAACAACACAAAACATAGATCCATGGTATTCTGGGTTATTCTTCCGCTGGTGCCAGCATGCTTGTAGAGTGTCTGAAAAACAAAAAAAACAATTTCCACCCCCTGGTAGGGACAGATTATTGCTTAATAATACCAATTTCTTTTACAAATGTCCTTGCTAATTGCAGGAAAAACAGAAGAATTACTTCCAGGCTATAATCAGGCTAGTGAATTACCCCACTCACTGAACCCCAGACCGTTCACCCAGGCCAGCAGCAGGCTGAGCGGAGCTGGCTGGGACCCCAGCGGGCTGAGCGGGGCTGGTGGCTGGTGGCTGGGACCCCGGCTGGCAGGAGCCAGCCCACTACTGGCCCTGCTCAGCCCACTGCCAGCTGAGTAAATAGAACCCCAGGTCGGCAGCAGGCTCAGCGGCAGCCAGGACCCGCAGCCTGCCATTAAAAAAAAAATCAGCTTGCGTGCCACCTTAGGTTGAGGACCCCTGTTCTAGTGTATACTCAAAAAGAAGAACAGGAGTACTTGTGGCACCTTAGAGACTAACAAATTTATTAGAGCATAAGCTTTCGTGGACTACAGCCCACTTCTTCGGATGCATATAGAATGGAACATGTATTGAGAAGGTATATATACACACATACAGAGAGCATAAACAGGTGGGAGTTGTCTTACCAACTCTGAGAGGCCAATTAATTAAGAGAAAAAAAAACTTTTGAAGTGATAATCAAGCTAGCCCGGTACAGACAGTTTGATAAGAAGTGTGAGAGTACTTACAAGGGGAGATAGAATCAATGTTTGTAATGGCTCAGTATACTGTACTTTACGGTAATTTTCACTATATGCGATTTTCCTCTTATGTGGTGACTTTAGAACCTAACCCTCATGTAAGATGTGATTCCACTGTAGTGTAAAAAAAAAAATTGGGGCACCTCTTTTTGGCACCCCCAAATCTTGGTGCCCTAGGCGGTCACCTAGTTCGCCTAGTGGTTACACCGGCACTGACAGTATCCCCAGCCCAGGTGACGTGACAGCCAGTGGTGGATTTAGAGTTAGTGGGGCCCCCCAGCCCTGTGCTCAGCTTCACTTTTGGGGCTCTTTCTTGGGACCCAGTCAAGAAAAAGAACATTCTCTCTTATCCCCCCTGCCCCCGTTTTTCATTCTTTTTTTCCTTCATCTTCCTCCTATAAGTAATAGCATGTAAATGAAAATAAAGTGAGGTACCTTTCGCAAGGAGTTTCGCAAGGGAGATCTCCAGGTGAAGGAGGAGCAATACAGCACCCTTTTGGGGTAAGTGACTGTCTGTAGTGTGTGTTTGTTTGTGTTTGAGGGTTACTTGCTGTGAGCTGAGCTTGTGTTTGTCAGTCTGTTTGTTTGTTTTGGTTGTTTGAAGGACCGTGTGCTGTGGCTGGCAGTTGGAAGGTTTGAAAGCTAGAAGTCTCTGGTAAGTGGCTGAGCCTTTATCAGTGGGCGGGGCATTCATACAGGCCAGGGCTTTATAAAGCAGCGCACAAGCGACCAGGGAGCTTTGCAAACAGGGGCTGCTAACAGGGAGTTTCGCAAGGGAGTTTGGAAGGGGAGCAGGAAGGGGGCGAGGGTCTCTTGCCAGTTCCAGTTGTTTTCTCTGATTCCCCTTAATACCTATAAAGCAACTACATTCATAACTTTTCGCTTAAACAACCCTTTCAGCTGACAGGGGGCTGCAGATGGGAGTTTGACAGAGGGAGGCTTACGATGGTTAGGAAGACCCGCAACACCTGTGCCAGCACTGCTACTGTCTCCTCCACCTGTGCCTGTAGCCAGACAGAGTGCCTAAGCATGGATGCCTCTACCCAGATCCTGGTGTGGTTTTGCAAAGACTGTAACTTGCAATTTCCACTTACTGATATCCAGGCTGGGGGGACCATCCAATGTGAGAGGTGCCTGCTGGTGGAATCTCTCAGGCAGCAGGTGGGAGAGCTACAGGAGGAGGTGGCTAGGTTGAGGAGCATCCGTATCCATGAGCAATTCCTCGACAGTGTCCATGTGGAGACAGCTGAGGTAGCTGTCCCAGTACACAGGACTGCTGATACACCACTGGTGGAGGAGGAGATGGCTCAGGGTGGACACTGGCAGCTGGTTACTTCTGGCAGCAGGCAGTGCTCCACCCTTGCTCCGAACCCTCCTGCCGTGGTTATAGGTAACCGTTATGCTCTTCTTGACACAGGAAAGAAGGAATCACTCCCTACAGTAAAGGAGGAGACGCCTCGTACCCCTAAGGCTGGAAAGTCTGCTGCCACCACTGCAAATAGGAAACGTAGGGTAGTGGTGGTCGGAGACTCTCTGCTGAGGGGGACGGAGGCGCCCATCTGTCGCCCTGACATCTCATCTCGGGAGGTATGCTGCCTGCCGGGGGCCCGTATCCGAGACGTTACGGAGGCATTGTTGAGGATTATCCAGCCCTCTGACTACTACCCCATGCTACTCATCCATGTGGGCACAAATGATACTGCGCGGTGTGACACTGAGCGGATCAAGAGTGACTACAGGGCTCTGGGAGTACGGGTGAAGGAGTTTGGAGCGCAGGTGGTATTCTCTTCAATTCTTCCTGTCAAAGGTAGGGGCCCGGGCAGAGACAGATGCATCATGGAGGTGAATGCCTGGCTGCGAAGATGGTGTCGCCAGGAGGGCTTTGGCTTCCTAGACCACGGGATGCTATTTGAGGAAGGACTGCTAGGCAGAGATGGCGTTCACCTTTCGAGGAGAGGAAAGACCCTATTCGGACACAGACTGGCTAACCTAGTGAGGAGGGCTTTAAACTAGGTTCGACGGGGACAGGTGAGCAAAGCCCACAGGTAAGTGGGGAACATGGAGACCGGGGAGATGGGTCGGAAACGAGAGGGAGTGTGGGCTATATTGGCAGAGAGAAAGGAGAGTCAGGACAAAACTGGGAGGAAAGATCAAACCAGTATCTTAGATGCGTATATACAAATGCGAGAAGTATGGGGAATAAGCAGGAAGAACTGGAAGTGCTAATAAATAAATACAACTATGACATTGTTGGCATCACTGAAACTTGGTGGGATAATACACATGATTGGAATGTTGGTGTGGATGGGTACAGCTTGCTCAGGAAGGATAGACAGGGGAAAAAGGGAGGAGGTGTTGCCTTATATATTAAAAATGTACACACTTGGACTGAGGTAGAGATGGACATAGGAGACGGAAGTGTTGAGAGTCTCTGGGTTAGGCTTAAAGGGGCAAAAAACAAGGGAGATGTCCTGCTAGGAGTCTACTACAGGCCACCTAACCAGGTGGAAGAAGTGGATGAGGCTTTTTTCAAGCAACTAACAAAATTATCCAAAGCCCAAGATTTGGTGGTGATGGGGGACTTCAACTATCCGGATATATGTTGGGAGAATAACACAGCGGGGCACAGACTATCCAACAAATTCTTGGACTGCATTGGGGACAACTTTTTATTTCAGAAGGTTGAAAAAGCTACTAGGGGGGAAGCTGTTCTAGACTTGATTTTAACAAATAGGGAGGAACTCGTTGAGAATGTGAAAGTAGAAGGCAGCCTGGGTGAAAGTGATCATGAAATCATAGAGTTTGCAATTCTAAGGAAGGGTAGAAGGGAGAACAGCAAAATAGAGACAATGGATTTCAGGAAGGCAGATTTTGGGAAGCTCAGAGAGCTGATGGGTAAAGTCCCATGGGAATCAAGACTGAGGGGAAAAACAACTGAGGAGAGTTGGCAGTTTTTCAAAGGGACACTATTAAGGGCCCAAAAGCAAGCTATTCCGCTGGTTAGGAAAGATAGAAAATGTGGCAAAAGACCACCTTGGCTTAACCACGAGATCTTGCACGATCTAAAAAATAAAAAGGAGTCATATAAAAAATGGAAACTAGGACAGATTACAAAGGATGAATATAGGCAAACAACACAGGAATGCAGGGGCAAGATTAGAAAGGCAAAGGCACAAAATGAGCTCAAACTAGCTACGGGAATAAAAGGAAACAAGAAGGCTTTTTATCAATACATTAGAAGCAAGAGGAAGACCAAAGACAGGGTAGGTCCACTGCTTAGTGAAGAGGGAGAAACAGTAACAGGAAACTTGGAAATGGCAGAGATGCTTAATGACTTCTTTGTTTCGGTCTTCACCGAGAAGTCTGAAGGAATGCCTAACATAGTGAATGCTAATGGGAAGGGGGTAGGTTTAGCGGATAAAATAAAAAAAGAACAAGTTAAAAATCACTTAGAAAAGTTAGATGCCTGCAAGTCACCCGGGCCTGATGAAATGCATCCTAGAATACTCAAGGAGCTAATAGAGGAGGTATCTGAGCCTCTAGCTATTATCTTTGGAAAGTCATGGGAGACGGGAGAGATTCCAGAAGACTGGAAAAGGGCAAATATAGTGCCCATCTATAAAAAGGGAAATAAAAACAACCCAGGTAACTACAGACCAGTTAGTTTAACTTCTGTGCCAGGGAAGATAATGGAGCAAGTAATTAAGGAAATCATCTGCAAACACTTGGAAGGTGGTAAGGTGATAGGGAACAGCCAGCATGGATTTGTGAAGAACAAATCATGTCAAACCAATCTGATAGCTTTCTTTGATAGGATAACGAGCCTTGTGGATAAGGGTGAAGCGGTGGATGTGGTATACCTAGACTTTAGTAAGGCATTTGATACGGTCTCGCATGATATTCTTATCGATAAACTAGGCAAATACAAATTAGATGGGGCTACTATAAGGTGGGTGCATAACTGGCTGGATAACCGTACTCAGAGAGTTGTTATTAATGGTTCCCAATCCTGCTGGAAAGGCGTAACGAGTGGGGTTCCGCAGGGGTCTGTTTTGGGACCGGCTCTGTTCAATATCTTCATCAACGACTTAGATATTGGCATAGAAAGTACGCTTATTAAGTTTGCGGATGATACCAAACTGGGAGGGATTGCAACTACTTTGGAGGACAGGGTCATAATTCAAAATGATCTGGACAAATTGGAGAAATGGGCTGAGGTAAACAGGATGAAGTTTAACAAAGACAAATGCAAAGTGCTCCACTTAGGAAGGAAAAATCAATTTCACACATACAGAATGGGAAAAGACTGTCTAGGAAGGAGTACGGCAGAAAGGGATCTAGGGGTTATAGTGGACCACAAGCTAAATATGAGTCAACAGTGTGATGCTGTTGCAAAAAAAGCAAACATGATTCTGGGATGCATTAACAGGTGTGTTGTGAGCAAGACACGAGAAGTCATTCTTCCGCTCTACTCTGCTCTGGTTAGGCCTCAGCTGGAGTATTGTGTCCAGTTCTGGGCGCCGCATTTTAAAAAAGATGTCGAGAAATTGGAAAGGGTCCAAAGAAGAGCAACAAGAATGATTAAAGGTCTTGAGAACATGACCTATGAAGGAAGGCTGAAAGAACTGGGTTTGTTTAGTTTGGAAAAGAGAAGACTGAGAGGGGACATGATAGCAGTTTTCAGGTATCTAAAAGGGTGTCATAAGGAGGAGGGAGAGAACTTGTTCACCTTAGCCTCTGAGGATAGAACCAGAAACAATGGGTTTAAACTGCAGCAAGGGAGGTCTAGGTTGGACATTAGGAAAAAGTTCCTAACTGTCAGGGTGGTTAAACACTGGAATAAATTGCCTAGGGAGGTTGTGGAATCTCCGTCTCTGGAGATATTTAAGAGTAGGTTAGATAAATGTCTATCAGGGATGGTCTAGACAGTATTTGGTCCTGCCATGCGGGCAGGGGACTGGACTCGATGACCTCTCGAGGTCCCTTCCAGTCCTATAATCTATGAATCTATGAATCTTAATTGTTCTTGTAGTCTAACTTATTTTTCCACAGACCACTTGAAAAATCACAGACGGTCTCGACGGACTTAATGATCTTTCCAAATATTGTAAAAAAATGTTCGGGTATGGGGTCTGGCCAAGAGCTAGGGTGAGGGAGGGGGCTCAGGATTGGGGCAGGAGGTTGGGGTGTGGAGCGCTTACCTGGGGCAGCTCCTGTTTGGTTCTCAGGATGGGGGTGGGGATGCAGAAGTCAGGGCAGGGGGCTGGGTGTGTGTGAGGGGGTACAGGTTTCAGGGCAGGGGCTGGAGGGCATGAGGGGGGATGCAGGAGTCAGGGCTGGGGAGGTGTGGGTGGTGCAGAGGTCAGGGCTGGGGAGGTGTGAGGGGGTGAGGGGGGTGCAGGGGGCTGGGGAGGTGTGAGGGGGATTCAGGAGTCAGGGTAGGGGGCTGGGGAAGTGTGGGGGTGCAGGGGTTAGGGAAGGGGGTTGGGGGTGTGTGAGATGGTGCTGAGGAGGTGTGAGGGGAGTGCAGGGTCAGGGCAGGGAGCTCAGGGTGTGTGAGGGGGATGCAGGAGTCAGGGCAGGGGGCTGGATGTGTGTTAGGCAGTGCAGGGGGCTGGGTGTGGGGGCTGTAGGAGTCAGGGCAGGGGCTGGGGGTATGTGAGGCAGTGCAAGGGGCTGCGGGGTGGGTTGGGGTCGTGAGGGTGCTCACACAGGGGGCTGGAGGGGGTATGCCCCAATTCCAGCCGCTTCCCCAAGGCCTCACCCCGCCTCTTTTCCTCCTCCTCTCTGGAGCGCCGTGCTGAGTCTCCGTGCTATCTGCTCCTGCCGGCAAGGCTGATCCAGCTGACCGGCGGGGAGATGGGGGGAAAGGGAACGTAGCATGCTGGGGAAAGAGGCGATGGAGAGGCATCACTGCGCCTCTTCTTCTCTTCCTCCTCCTCCCCGGAGCGGCGTTCTGCAGCTGTCCCCTCCTGCAGGCAAGGCTGATCCAGCTGATCGGTGGCAGGGAGGTGGGGGAGGGAAGGTAGAACGCTGGGGAAAGGGGCGGGGCAGGAGCCAGGCTGCAGGCAGAGGCTGCCACACAGCCCCAGCAGTGGCAGAGTCAAGCTTCTCTGACCCCACAGGAGAGAGTGGGGGGCAGAGAAGAGTGCGCCGGGGCCCCTTTCGACCATGGGCCTGGTGCCATAGCACCAGTGGCACCATTGTAAATCTGGTATTGAGTAGGCGTGAGTCATTTGACAAGCATAAGTGGCACATAGGAGAAACATTTTTCCTGATGCACTGGTGGTATAGTGGTGAGCAGAACTGCTTTCTAAGCAGTTGACCTGGGTTTGATTTCCAGCCAATGCAGTAATGTGACATTTTCTCCGCTGGGAATTGCTTTAATTTCAGTCAAATTGTATCAGTTTATCAATGGAATGAGAGAATGTTCCAAATCCCAGCAGGACATTAAACACCCAGTGGAAGAAGAAAGGGGAAGGACTATACAGTGAGCTGTTGGAGTCATCCTGGTATTACAAAGTTTGGTTTATATTTAAAAAAAATTCCTTTACTTCCCTCTCCCTTTTAGGCTAGGTCTATACTACCCACCTGAATTGGCGGGTAGAAATTGACCTCTCGGGGATCGATCCCCGAATCGGCGCTCTAACTCCACCAGCGAAGGTGGTAGTAAGCACCGCCGACAAAAAGTCACAGAAGTCGATTTTGCCACCGTCCTCACAACGGGGTAAGTCGGCTGCGATACGTCGAATTCAGCTACGCTATTCCGTAGCTGAATTTGCGTATCTTAAATCGACTCCCCCCTGTAGTGTAGATGTACCCTTAGAGTCAGGACCTTTAAGGTCAGAAGGGACCAGTGTGATCATCTAGCCTGACCTGCTGCATCTTGCAAGCCAAAAGACCCTACCCACCCACCCACTCCTGTAATAGACCCGGGAGTGGAGTCAGTTCTGTGCACTGCCCCTACCCCAGGCAGTGCATGGAGGCCCTCTGCTCCCCTCCCCCAATGGGTGTGCAGAGATGTGCCATCAGCACTAAGGTGGCTCCCTGCCCACTCTACCTCCATCCCTCTGTGCTGCTCCCAGAAGTGGCTGGCATGTCACGGCATCCCCTGAGGTGGGGGGAGTGTCTCCATGTGCTGCCTCTGCCCCTACTACCAACTCTGCAGCTCCCATTGGCCAGGAACTGCAGCCAATGGGAGCTCTGGGGGCACTGCCTGCAGGCAGCGGCCCACGGAGACCCCCTGACCATGCCCACCTAGGAGATGCTGCTAAAGGGTTGTGTGTACCCGGTCACTTTGGGAGCTGCAGTGACCAGGGTGAGCGCCATCCCTCCTGCACCCCAACCCCCTCCCCCAGCACAGAGCCTGCACCACACACCCAAATTTCCTCCCATAGCTTTGCTTGTCTTCCTTTCACCCAGAACCATCCTTCTCCTCCTAGGCTGCAAGTTGCCATCCCTGGGAAGCCAAGAGGCAGGCACAGCATCTACCTCCCAGCAGCCAACCGCACCTCCCCAGGCTTTGCAGAACAAATGGTGGCGCTCTACTAACCCCACTTAGCCACGCTGAGGTGCTTAGCTTCTGCCCTGCCTTCCTCAGCATGACTTTCCTCTTTTGTCCCATTCCTGCCTCACTTTCTCCTTTGGCAAGTCACGCAAAGGAGGCCAGCAGGAAGAGCCGGCATCCATAGGCCAAACTCCCAGAGCAGAGGAGGCCAAGCCACAAGGCTCCAAAAGTTCACTGGCCAAGATCCTCTAGCTTTCCCCTGCTGATGCCAAGGCTTTGTCTCAGCTCATTTCACCACCCTCTGTGATGCAGGGGTTGGGGTTATTGCAGGTGTTTCCCAAAATTGGGCCAGCTAGTAAGATTAGGGAGGACTAATGACCCACCAGAGATTGGCAGAAAGCAACACGTTTATGATATTGATAGCTAAGCTCAAAAGAAGGGGGAGGTCACACTCACACTCGCATACTCACGCTCCCAGGACAGGCACAGCACTGGAGATATCAGGATTCTTCAAGGTAACTGTCCCACAGTGCAGTGATGGATGGTGTGATGAAGGTAAGTCTTCCTGAGGCATGATGAAATGCAGTGCAGTGAACCACTGACCGGACGGTCCGGGTGAAGGGCATTCACTGGAGGTACAAGCTTGTGAGTGCACCCCTGAGCACATGACCCCTTCCCCTTTTAAGGACCTGCACCTCATGGCCTGCGACTAGAGATTACTTGGCTGCATCTGGTTGGTCACACTCGACCTTGGGCAGTGTCCATGCTCCGGGTGTGTGAGTGTTGCCTAATTAGAGTCCCAGACCCTTTGTCTACCTGGGAGCAATTCTGATCTTCCAGCTCTTCAACCAGCCCATTCATCCCACAAGTATTACAGGAGGGACGGGGAGGGGAAAAGCCACTTCACAGGTATTCAGAGAGGGAGGGGAGACAAAAGCAGGAGGTGGGGGAAGTATAACAGACCTTTTGAGCATACAGGTTATATATCGCATAGCCATACAGAACATAGAGATCACTGCTGCTCCTACAACGGCAGGGACAGGCCTGTAGAAGCTGGGAAAAATAATCCACCATGTTTCTGTCTGGTTTCAAACCAGGGACCTTTTGCATATTAGGCAAACGTGATAACCACTACACTACAGAAACCCTGTCACAGTGTTCTGCCCCGCCCTTCATAAGAACATAAGAATGGCCCTACTGGGTCAGACCAAAGGTCCATCCATCCCAGTATCCTATCTGTCAACAGTGGCCAATGCCAGGTGCCCCAGAGGGAGTGAACCTAACAGGTAATGACCAAGTGATCTCTCTCCTGCCAGCCATCTTCACCCTCTGACAAACAGAGGCTAGGGATACCATTCCTTACCTATCCTGGCTAATAGCCATTAATGGACTTAACCTCCAATAATTTATCTGCAAAAAGAACAAGGAGTACTTGTGGAACCTTAGAAACTAACAAATTTATTTCAGAATAAGCTTTCGTGGGCTAAAACCCACTTCGTCAGATGCATGCAGTGGAAAATACAGTAGGAAGTTATATATATATATATATATACACACAGAGAACATGAAAAAATGGGTGTTGCCATACACACTATAACAGGGGTTCTCAAACTATAACAAGAACAATCAGTTAAGGTGGGCTATTATCAGGAGGAAAAAAAAAACCTTTTGTAGTGATAATCAGGATGGCCCATTTCCAACAGTCGACAAGAAGGTGTGAGTAACAGTAGGGGGAAAATAAACATGGGGAAATAGTTCTACTTTGTGTAATGACCCATCCACTCCCAGTCTTTACTCAGGACTAATTTAATGGTGTCCAGTTTGCAAATTAATTTCAATTCAGCAGTCTCTCGTTGGAGTCTGTTTTTGAAGTTTTTGTTGTTGTAATATTGCAACTCTTAGGTCTGTAATCGAGTGACATGGCAGATTGAAGTGTTTTCTGATTGGTTTTTGAATGTTATAATTCTTGACATCTGATTTGTGTCCATTTATTCTTTTACACAGAGAGTGTCCGGTTTGGCCAATGTACATGGCAGAGGAGCATTGCTGGCACATGATGGCATATATCACATTGGTAGATGTGCACGTGAACGAGCCTCTGATAGTGTGGCTCATGTGATTAGGTCCTATGATGGTGTCCCCTGAATAGATATGTGGACAGAGTTGGCAACGGGCTTGGTTGCAAGGATAGGTTCCTGGGTTAGTGTTTTTGTTGTGTGGTGTGTGGTTACTGGTAAGTATTTGCTTCAGATTGGGGGGCTGTCTGTAAGCAAGGACTGGCCTGCCTCCCAAGATCTGTGAGAGTGAGGGATCATCCTTCAGGATAGGTTGTAGATCCTTGATGATGCGCTGGAGAGGTTTTAGTTCTGTTACTTTCTTTTTGGGGCCTGTCCTCTGGTAGGTGACTTCAGGGTACTCTTTTGGCTCTGTCAATCTGTTTCTTCACTTCAGCAGGTGGGTATTGTAGTTGTAGGAATGCTTGATAGAGATCTTGTAGGTGTTTGTCTCTGTCTGAGGGGTTGAAGCAAATGTGGTTGGTCTTAGAGCTTGGCTGTAGAGAATGGATCATGTGGTGTGGTCTTGGTGAAAGCTGGAGGCATGTAGGTAAGTATAGCGGTCACTATGTTTCCGGTATAGGTGGTGTTTATGTGACCCTCGCTTATTAGCACTGTTGTGTCCAGGAAGTGGATCTCTTGTGTGGACTGGTCCATGCTGAGGTTGATGATGGGATGGAAATTGTTGAAATCATGGTGGAATTCCTCAAGGGCTTCTTTTCCATGGGTCCAGATGATGAAGATGGCATCAGTGTAGCGCAAGAAGAGATGGTGCGTTAGGGGACGAGAGCCGAGGAAGCGTTGTTCTAAGTCAGCTATAAAAATGTTGGCAAACTGTGGGGCCATATGAGTACCCATAGCTGTGCCAGTGAAGGTATACATTGTCCCCAAATCTGAAATAGTTGCAGGTGAGGACAAAGTCACACACTTCAGCCACCAGGTTTGCCATGACATTATCGGGGATATTGTTCCTCATGGCTTGTAGTCCATCTTTGTGTGCAATGTTGGTGTAGAGGGCTTCTACCTCCATAGTGGCCAGGATGGTGTTTTCTGGAAGATCACCAATGGGTTTTAGTTCCCTCAGGAAGTCAGTGGTGTCTCGAAGATAGCTAGGAGTGCTGGTAGTTTAGGGCCTGAGGAGGAAGTCTACACAGCCAGACAATCCTGCTGTCAGGGTGCCAATGCCTGAGATAATGGGGCATCCAGGATTTCCAGGTTTATGGCTCTTGGGTAGCAGATAGAATATGCCTGGTCAGGGTTCTAGGGAGTGTCTGTGCAGATTTCTTCTTGTGCTTTTTCAGGGAGTTTCTTGAGCAGATGGTGTAGTTTCTTTTGGTAACCCTAAGTGGGATCAGAGGGTAATGGCTTGTAGAATGTGATGTTAGAGAGCTGCCTAGCAGCCTCTCATTCATATTCCGACCTATTCATGATGATGACAGCAACTCCTTTGTCAGCCTTTTTGATTGTGATGTCAGCATTGTTTCTCAAATAAATTTGTTAGTCTCTAAGGTGCCACAAATACTCCTCATTCTTTTTGCTGATACATATTAACACAGATACCACTCTGAAACCTATTAATTTATCTAGTTCTCTTTTAAACCCTGTTATAGTCCTAGCCTTCACAACCTCCTCAGGCAAGGAGTTTGATATCTTGAATGTGTGCTGTGTGAAGAACCACCTCCTTTTATTTGTTTTAAACCTGCTGCCCATTAATTTCATTTGGTGGCCCCTAGTTCTTATATTATGGGAACAAGTAAATAACTTTTCCTTATTCACTTTCTCCACACCACTCATGATTTTATAGAGCTTTATCATATCCCCCCTTAGTCTCCTCTTTTCCAAGCTGAAAAGACCTATTCTCTTTAATCTCTCCTCATATGGGACCCGTTGCAAACCTTAATCATTTTAGTTGCCCTTCTCTGAACCAGTATATCTTTACAGTCTGCATTGGTCTTAACTATCTTGAGCAGTTTAGTATCATCTGCAAACTTTGCCACCTCACTGTTTACCCCTTTCTCCAGATCATTTATGAATAAGTTGAAAAGGAGTGGTCCTAGGACTGACCATTGTGGAACACCACTAGTTACCCCTTTCCATTTTGAGCACATCGATGGGCAAACCTGGAGAAAGTGGTGGCAGCCCTTCGATAGGTCAGCTGGTAGAGCAAAGGACTGGAGCTGGCACTCAGGAAGTCATCCTTACGTCGCCTTTCTGAATCCAGCTTGAAGGAGAGCTTCTTTTTCTTCCCCTTGCTGAGAAAGACCAAGAGAAGAAAGAAAGGTCAGGTGGGCCAACTCGGTGCAGAAGTCCATACTGTTTTTTCTTACTTGGGACCTCGAAATGAGGGACTTATGGCAGGTAAAAGCACTGCTGTGCTTCCAGAAAACAGCTCACTGCTAAACACAAAAGGACCAAAGAGTATGCCAAAGCCTGGGATTGAACCAGGGAAACTCTAAATTTTCAGTCTAACTCTCGCCCAACTGAGCTACTACAGCATCTGAAGGGCACTTTTTTGGCCTGTTGCTTCTCTCTCTGGGACGTTTTTGTGAGCCACGGCACACAGAAAGGGCAACATTGTGAGTGCCCATGAAGGCAAAATGAATTTTTGCCTGCCTTGCTCAGCTTGACTTGCTTCCTCACCCCATTCCTGCCTTAGATCCTGGGTTACCTGGTGGCTGAAGGTGGTCCATTGTCTCAAGTGGTGCCAGTGCCTGACACAGTGCCCCTGGGCAGCCTGTGCTGTGCACATGCTAGCCATGCAGATTTGCAAATTATTTACAGCTCCTGTCAGTAAGTTGTCCTGAAAGGGAGGAATATTAAACATCCTTCCCTTAGGCCTGCTCTTCAGCATTCCTGGGGAACACCTACACTACCCAAGTGACTTTGGGCCAGTAGGTCAACTAATAGGGCTGCCTCCTAGGCCAGGTTGCAGCCCAGCTTCAGGACTCAGAGGAAATGGAGCTCGCATCCCTAGCTACAGGACTCCAGGCACGGCCAGCCTTCTGGATCCAACGTCCTCTCTTGTGCTCAAGTCACAACAGCTAGTGGGCAAAAGACAGGCTATCATGTCATTTAAGAGAGCAAGATGAAGATTTGGAAATCCCAAGATGGTTACCTGGCAAACGAGGGACCACAAGGACCCATTGAGACTTAAACTTTGATTGAAGGATTCAAAGCCCCGAGTGCTGGCCCTTACACCATGGGACCAGCAAGGGAGCCCTTGACCTCTGTTGACTTCTGGCATGGAGGACTATGTGGGAACAATTTTTTCTGGCAGGGAGGACCCAGTGGGAACATGCCTCTCTGACCAGCCCTGAATTTGCTCAAAAAGTCAGCACACAGCACCTGCTGCAGGCCCAGAAACCTTTTTTCCTCTGGATTGCGAGGCCAGTGGCCAGATGAGGAAGTTGCGCCTTCAGTCCCAGGCAGTAAAGGGCCCTTCCTAGGAAAGGACAAGTCCTGAAAAGGAAAAACTGGAGTCAAGGAGAGTACTCCTGAATTTTGGGGGGGATATTACAGGGAGACAGTGTTTTTCTGCCTAATGAAGGACTTGAAGCCTTGACTCTCAGATTAAAAGTCCAACACTCTACCAACTGAACTATCCAGGCTCACATGTAAAAGGGGCAAATTTCATGCAGAAGAAAAACTAGTCCAGAAAAAGCGAGCCGAAAACAATACAGAAAGCCTGCTACTCTCGTTCTCTTAGCAGACCAAGCCCCAGCCTGCTCCTCCATCTGGCGGCCTGAGGCCTTATTCTTTTTTTAGTTAAATATCAAATCCAGGAGAAANTCTTAGTTTTGTGAGATCTCAGTCTGCATTGGTCTTAACTACGTTGAGCATTTTAGTCTGCAGACTTTGCCACCTTACTGTTTACCCCTTTCTCCAGATCATTTATGAATAAGTTGAATAGGATTAGTCCTAGGACTGACCATTGGGGAACACCACTAGTTACCGCTCTCCATTCTGAACACACTGATGGGCGAACTTGGAGGAAATGGTGGCAGCCCTTCGATAGGTCAGCTGGTAGAGCAAATGACTGGAGCCAGCACTCAGGAAGTTATCCTTATGTCGCTCTTGTGACTCCAGCTTGAAGGAGAGCTTCTTTTTCTTCCCCTTGCTGAGAAAGACCAAGAGAAGAAAGAAAGGTCAGGTGGGTCAACTCAGTGCAGAAGTCCATGCTGTCTTTTCTTGCTTGGGAGCCTGAAATGAGGGACTCGTGGCAGGTAAAATCACTGTTGTAATTCTAGAAAACATCCCACCGCTGCACACAAAGGGACCAAAGAATATACCAAATTCTGGGATTGAAGCAGGGACCTCTAGATCTTCAGTCTAACACTCTCCCAACTGAGCTACTTCAGCACCTGGAAAGCACTTTTTTAGCCTGCTGCTTCTCTGTCTGGGATGTTTTTGTCAGCCATGGCACACACAAAGGGCATCATTGTGAGCACCAATGAAGGCAAGATAATTATTTGCCTGCCTTGCTCAGCTTGACTTGCTTGCTCATCCCATTCCTGCCTTAGATCCTGGGTTACATGGTGGCTGAAGGTAGTCCATTGTCTCAAGCGGTGCCAGAGCCTGACACAATGCCCCAGGGCAGACTTTGCTCTGCACATGCCACACATGCACATTTGCAAATACTTTAAACCTCCTGTCAGTAAGTTCTGGGGACAGTTGCTCACCTTCAGAGGAAGCTCCCTAAAATTTGCCTGTCTCACCCAGTGGTACATTGACCTCTGTTCAGACTGAGCCAAAGCGGGGGCCTCACTGCTGTAGCCACCACTGCGGTGAGGGCGGCCACTGCTGAGGATGAAGCCATGTTGTAAGCACCTTCCACCTAGCCACCCACTGAAAATCCTGTAGGATGTAAGGTGGGAATAGAAGAACATTAAAGGGGGTGGTCTTCCTATTCTTCTCCCCCTTCCATCATCATCAGTCATCCCATACCCGGTGCTGCACCAAGTGGGATCAAAAACATATGGCCATATCCGAAGATTCATTTGTGTTCTTTGTGATTGCCCTGCCATTCCTCTCCAGCTCAGCCACCCACTGAAAACTGAAAAATAAAAAAGTAGAGGTGTAAAAGACTTCAAATCTCATCAGGTCCAACCCCCCTTCTAATATAGCAGAAAAGTCACACTTCCCCTGACTAGGTAGGGACATCCTATTGCCCCACAAGAAGTGGAAGGCCATCATGTTCAGTCTCAGCAACACTCGTGGAGCAGGGGAATATACATGGATGAGGAAATTCCCCGCATCCAAAAGATAGGTCTTGAGCATTACAACCTTGTAGGTAATGACAAGGTCCACTTATGCCTCTGGCCAAGCAATTCCTCACATGCCAGCATCTGTTTCTCCCAGTTCGTGTTCCACACCTTATCCCCAACTGAATGCTAGAAGGCCCAGCTCATCAACCTACCCACTCTTCCAGTCTTAAAAGTCTGATGCTCTACCAACTGAGCAAACAAGGCTCACATGCACACAAAAAGCAAATTTTGTGCTCTGGGGGGACAATTTTTTCTTGCAGGGAGGACCCAGTGGGAACATGCATCTCTGGCCAGCCCTGCATTTGCTCAGAAAATCAGCACACAGCACTTTGCTGCTGACCCAGAGGCCTTTCTTCCTCCAGACTGCAAGGGTAGCACATTCAGTCCCCTACAGTAAAGGGCCCTTCTGAGGAAAGGTCAAGTCCTCAAGTCAAGCAGAATCCTTCTGAATTTCTTAGGGGAGAGCCTCTCTCTGCCTGACCAGGGACTTGAACCCTGGATTCTCAGATGCAAAGTCTGATGCTCTACCAACTGAGCTAGCCAGACTAACATGTAAAAGAGGCAAATTTCGTGCAGAACAGAAACTAGTCAAGCAAAAGAGGGCTGGAAACAATACAGAAAACCTGCTACTCTCACTCTCCTAGCAGTCCTAGCCCCAGCCTGCTCCTCCATCCAGCACCCTGAGGCCTTATTATTTTTTTAGTTAAATATCAAATCCAGGAGAAAACACAGTTATACAAAGCAAAGTGAAATCACAAACAGAAATGTCATTCGAAATAAAACAAATAAAAAAGGAAAATGCAATTCCCATCACTTTATTGTATCTGGGCCATTCCTGTATTGAGAGCACCTGCTAAGGTCCCTGTGTGCTTATGAGAAACCTGGAGGAACTCATACCATAGCCTGACTATGAAACTCAACTGCCCCCAGCTGCCGCAGTAAAACCCTTTCCCTGCTGTGACGTTGCACTCCATATGATTTTATGAAAATATGCTAATGAGTGTGAATATAATGTAACTGGAATATGCTTCATGCAAATGGTCTCTTGTAAGGTATCTTTACAAAGCTTATAAGCTTCTACTGTGTGTGTTCATCCTATTTGTATGAACCTATCATTCTAAGGATAGAACAAGAAGCAATGGGCTTAAACTGCAGCAAGGGAGGTTTAGGTTGGACAATAGGAAAAAGTTCCTAACTGTCAGGGTGGTTACACACTGGAATAAATTGCCTAGGGAGGTTGTGGAATCTCCATCTCTGGAGATATTTAAGAGTAGGTTAGATAAATGTCTATAAGGGATTCTCTAGACAGTATTTAGTCCTGCCATGAGGGCAGGGGACTGGACTTGATGACCTCTCAAGGTCCCTTCCAATCCTAGAGTCTATGAATCTATGAATTCTTGTATCTGAAACTAGAAATATGAAATATAACTCTGAGGTCCTGTTGTAATAACGCAAAGTGTGGGCCATTAATAGTGGTTTGGAATCTTGATGGCTCCCATTAACCAGGACAATTGACTATAGATGGCTCTGTCCTGCCCCATCTGTGAGTCAGACCAGGAAGAATGAAGGCTTGGGGTCTCACAGGACATGCGACCATGTCACCTGGTACAGGAATCCATCTTAAACCTGGGGCTTTTCCCCAGGAGAGAGACAAAAGATTCCTGCCTTGTACCAAAGCTGTATAATGGGGTGGAACAGAAGAAAGGTGGCTGTAGTCATGAGAAATCCCCTAGATACCACCTGAACAGGAACAAGGACTATACCAGGTGAAAAGTTTGGGCCCAAACAAGAAATAAGTCTAGTCCAGAAAAGAAGCTTATTGGAAGATGTCTGAGGGTGAGATTTTATCTGTATTGAGTTTCATACTGTATTAGGCTTAGACTTAAATGTTTTTGTTTTATTTTGCTCTATGGAGAATACAAACTCCATAGAGAAGGAAAAATTAATGCCTTAGAAAAGTGTGTGTGTGTGTGTGTATTAGATGGGTGGGAGGGTGTCTAGAAACCACTCTCCTATAGTTTCTTTTCTCTGATTTCCTTTAGAAAATCTGAAGCAGGGAGCAAAAACCATTGCCTTCTCTGAGACTTGAACTCAGGATCTTCAGACGATGAGAATGATGTGCTGCCAACTGTGCTAAGGTGTCTTCGGAAAGTGCTAGGCTCAGTGCATATAGGACCCTCCTTCAGCTCTAACTGGGGCAGGGAAAGAGCCAGGGCTGTGCTGGAAGAAGCATGGAAATCTGGTGCCAGGAGACCTGTCCTGGCAGCTTTTTCAGTGGCAAATAAATCAATTCATTGTGCCAGTGAACAATGTACTGGAACTAATGGCATCACAGGGTAGATATTTCCAAGCTATGCACCCACTTCTACGTTTTCAGAACTTACTCTCCTTTTCCATATGAAATAGGCACAGCAAGTTGGGGAAACTACAGAGATAATAGAAACCAGTGTTCCAGGTAAGAGTTGAACCCATAACACCACCACTAGTCCACTTTGCATTACCAGTTGCACCACTGCAGGTGCTTCTTAGACAAAGTGGGGAAGCAGGCAGTTATAAGTCTCTGGGTATGTCTACACTATGAAATTAGGTCAAACTTACAGAAGCCGGTTTTATAGAAAACGGTTTTATCCAGTCGATTGTGTGTCCCCACATAAAATGCTCTAAGTGCATTAAGTCGGCAGACCGTGTCCACAGTACCGAGGCTAGCGTCGACTTCTGGAGTGTTGCACTCTGGGTAGCTATCCCACAGTTCCCACAGTCTCTGCCGCCCATTGGAATTCTGGGTTGAGATCCCAATGCCTGATGATGCAAAAACAGTGTTGCGGGGGGTTCTGGGTACATGTCGTCAGGCCCCTCCCTCTCCGTCAGAGCAACGACAGACAATCGATTCGCACCTTTTTACCTGGGTTACCTGGGTTACCTCTGCAGACAACATACCACGGCAAGCATGGAGCCCGCTCAGCTCAGCTCAGCTCAGGTCAGCATCACCATATGTCATCTGGGTGCTAGCAGACGTGGTACTGCATTGCTACACAGCAGTATCTTCTTGTCTTTTGGCAGTGGATGGTGTATTACAACTAGTATCCATCATTGTCATATTCCTCAGTGAGCTCAATCAGAGGCACCTGGGCAGACATGTTTTGTCTCCTGGCCTATTGAACTCTCCTGACAATGATGGCTAGCAGTCATAGTACAGCATTTTCTGCCAAGCACCCAGAAGATGCTGATGGCTATCAGTCATGCTGCACTGTCTGCTGCCAGCTTAAGATGTAAAAATAGATAGACCAGATTTGTTCTGTATTCATTTGCTTCCCCCTTTCTCCATGAAATCAATGGCCTGCTAAACCCAGGGTTTTGAGTTCAATCTTGGGGGGGGGGGCGCATTCTGTTTGACATTAGTTTGTGTTTCTCCCTGATGCACAGCCACCTTTGTTGATTTTAATTCCCTGTAAGCCATGTCGGCACCTGCCCCTCCCTCCCTCCCTTCATCAGACAATAGTTTCATGCCTTTTTCAGCTCAGATACCACAGCACTGGGATCATGGAGCCTCCTCAGATCACCGCGTCAATTATGAGCACTATGAACACCACACACATTGTCCTGGAGCATATGAAGAGCCAAAATATGCCAAACCAAGACCAGGCGAGGAGGCAATTGCAGCATACCACGGCAAGTATGGAGCAGTGATGAGGAAGGAAAGTGATGAGGAAATTGACATGGACATAGACCTCTCACAAAGTACAGGCCCCAGCAATGTGAAAATCAGGGTGTTACTCGGGGAGGTTCATGGCATGGAATGCCGATTCTGGGCCCGGGAAACAAGCACAGACTGGTGGGACTGCATCGTTTTGTAGGTGTGGGATGATTCCCAGTGGCTGCGAAACTTTCGCCTGCATAAGGGCACTTTCATGGAACTCTGTGACTTGCTTTCCCCTGCCCTGAAGCACCAGAATACCAGGATGAGAGCAGCCCTCACAGTTGAGAAGCGAGTGGCGATAGCCCTGTGGAAGCTTGCAACGCCAGACAGATACCGGTCTGTTGGGAATCAATTTGGAGTGGGCAAATCTACTGTGGGGGCTGCTGTGATCCAAGTAGCCAACGCAATCAAAGAGCTGCTGATATCAAGGGTAGTGAGTCTGGGAAACGTGCAGGTCATAGTGGATGGCTTTGCTGTAATGGGATTCCCAAACTGTGGTGGGGTGATAGACGGAACCCATATCCCTATCTTGTCACCGGAGCACCAAGCCACTGAGTACATAAACTGCAAGGGGTACTTTTCAAAACTGCTGCAAGCCCTGGTGGAGCACAAGGGATGTTTCACTAACATGAATGTGGGCTGGCCAAGAAAGGTACATGATGCTCGCGTCTTCAGGAACTTTGGTCTGTTTAAAAAGCTGGAGGAAGGGACTTACTTCACAGACCCGAAAATAACCATTGGGGATGTTGAAATGCCTATCGTTATCCTTGGGGACCCAGCCTACCCCTTAATGCCATGGCTCATGAAGCCGTAAACAGGCAGCCTAGACAGGATTCAGGACCTGTTCAACTATAGGTTGAGCAAGTGCCGAATGGTGGTGGAATGTGCATTTGGACATTTAAAAGCGCACTAGCACAGTTTACTGACTCAGATAGACCTCAGCGAAGCCAATATTCCAATTGTTATTGCTGCTTGCTGTGCGCTCTACAATATCTGTGAGAGTAAGGGGGAGACATTTATGGTGGGGTGGGAGGTTGAGGCAAATCGCCTGGCCACTGATTACGCGCAGCCAGAGACCAGGGCAGTTAGAAGAGTACAGCAGGGCGCGGTGCACATCATAGAAGCTTTGAAAACCAGTTTCATGACTGGTCAGGCTACACTGTGTAAGTTCTGTTTGTTTCTCCTTGATGAAACCGCCCCACCCCCCGGTTCACTCTACTTCCCAGTAAGCTAGCCACCCTCCCCTCTCCCCTTCGATCACTACTTGCAGAGGCAATAAAGTCATTGTTACTTCACATTCATGCATTGTTTATTAATTCATCACACAAATAGGGGGATAACTTCCAAGGTAGCCCGGGAGGGGTGGGGGATGATGGAAGCACTGGGTTAAGTGGGTGAGGAGGGAAGGACAAGGCGACACTGCACTTTAAAACTTTGAAACTTATTGAAGGCCATCCTTCTGTTGCTTGGGCAATCCTCTGGGGTGGAATGGCTGGGTGGCCGGAGGCCCCCGCACCGCGATCTTGGGTGTCTGGGTGAGGAGGCTATGGAACTTGGGGAGGAGGGCTGTTGGTTACACAGGGACTGTAGTGGCGGTCTGTGCTCCTGTTGCCTTTCCTGCAGCTCAACCATATTCTGGAGCATATCAACTCTTGCCTTCTGTCAGCAAGCTGACGCCACTTATCCTCTTCAGCCCGCCACTCACTCTCTTCAGCCTGCCATTCAGCCCACCACCTCTCCTCATGTTCATATTGTGCTTTCCTGCACAGACATTGTCTACCTCCACAGATTCTGCTGTACTCTGTCAGTGTGGAACGACAGCAGGAGCTCCGAGAACATATCATCCCGAGTCCACCATTTTCTCCTTCTAATCGTCACTAGCTTCTGCGAAGGAGAAACATTTGCAGCTGGTAGAGGAGAAGAGAGAGGTGGTTAAAAAAGACACATTTTAGAGAATAAGGGTACACTTTTTCACATTAAATTTTGCTATTCACATTACACAGCACATGTGCTTTCGTTACAAGGTTGCATTTTTCCTCTTATATTGTAGGCCTGCCGGTTTGGTGTGAGAGATCGTTCACACAGTGCTAGGCAACAGAATTCGGCTTGCAGGCAGCCATGGTAAGCCACAGTCTTTTGGCTTTCTTAACCTTCATAACATGTGGGAATGGTTTCAGACAGCAGCACCCTCATTTCCCATACCAATCACCCTTTTGGTTGGCCATTAAAATGGGTTTGCAATGTAAAAGGAGGGGCTGCGGTTTCCGGGTTAACATGCAGCATAAACCCAACTAACTCTCCTCCCCCCCAAAACCCAATTCTCTGGGATGATCATTTCACCCCTCCCCCACACTGCGTGGCTAACAGCAGGGAATATTTCTGTTCAGCCAAGAAGGAATGGGCACCTCTGAATGTCCCCTTAATAAAATCACCCCATTTCAACCAGGTGACCATGAATGATATCACTCTCCTGAGGATAACAAAGAGAGATAAGGAATGGATTTTGTCTGCATGCCAGCAAACAATGGGACCATACACTGCTATGCTTTGTTATGCAATGATTCCAGACTACGTGCTACTGGCCTGGTGTGGTAAAGTGTTCTACCATGGTGGACAGGATAAGGCAGCCCTCCCCAGAAACCTTTTGCAAAGGCTTTGGGAGTACATAAAGGAGAGCTTTCTGGAGATGTCCCTGGAGGATTTCCGCTCCATCTCCATACACATTAACAGACTTTTCCAGTAGCTGTACTGGCTGCGATTGCCAGGGCAAATTTATCATTAATCATTTAACACGCTTCCTTTTAAATCATGTGCAATATTTACAAAGATACATTCACTAGAGTTCCCTTGTGTGCCCTCAGGGTCTGGGAGCATGCCTTGGGTGAGTTCGGAGGTTACTGGTTCCAGGTCCAGGGTGATAAACATATCCTGGCTGTTGGGGAAACCGGTTTCTCCACTTCCTTGCTGTGAGCTATCTTCAGTCTCTTCATCATCATCTTCCTCGTACCCCAAACCCGCTTCCCTGTTGCATGATTGTCCATTGATGGAGTCAAAGCACAGGGTTGGGGTAGTGGTGGCTGCACCCCCCCAGCATGGCATGCAGCGCCGCGTAGAAGCGGTATGTCTGTGGCTCTGTCCCAGACCTTCCGTTTGCTTCTCTGGCTTTGTGGTAGGCTTGCCTTAGCTCCTTAATTTTCACGTGGCACTGCTGTGCGTCACTGTTATGGCCTCTGTCCTTCATGGCCTTTGAGACTTTTTCTAATATTTTGCCATTTTGTTTACTACTACGGAGTTCAGCTAACACTGATTCATCTCCCCATATGGCAAGCAGATCCTGTACCTCCCGTTCTGTCCATGCTGGAGCTCTTTTGCGATCCTGGGACTCCATCATGGTTACCTGTGCTGATGAGTTCTGCGTGGTCACCTGTGCTCTCCCCGCTGGGCAAACAGGAAATGAAATTCAAAAGTTCGCGGGGCTTTTCCTGTCTACCTGGTCAGTGCATCTGAGTTGAGGGCGCTGTCCAGAGCGGTCACAATGAAGCACTGTGGGATAACTCCCGGGGGCCAAAACCATCGAATTCCGTCCACACTATCCCAAATCCAACCCGGAAAGGGCTAATCCCCTCATCGGAGGTGGAGTAAGGAAACTGGTTTAAAGGGCCCTTTAAGTCGAAAAAAAGGGCTTCATCGTGTGATCATGTCCAGGCTTAATTTGATTTAACCTTGCTAATTTTGACCTAAACTCATAGTGTAGACCAGGCCTGAGTGATCATTTCCAATTGTTTAACCAGACCAGCTTCCGCAGCACACTCACTGCTGTGCCATTGTGTAAATGTGTCCATGGCTAAACTGCAAGAATTCCTGCTATTTCTGTTCTGGCTGGAGCATGTTGAGAGTGTGTTTGTGGTTAATGATGTTGCTGTAGATTGTTGTCCATTTCCTGCTTTGATTAATCCTGCCTTAATTCAGACAGTCCCTTTCCCATCATATTCCCAGAACATCATTGATTACAATAGCAGGGGGCAGGTTTTCCTGGGGCACTAATCTTTGCCAGGGTGGGTTTCATGGGAGGGGTAGAGAGGTGCGAACGGTGGGCAGGGCAGATGTCAGGGGAGGGGCAGAGAGGTGTGGGTGGTGGGCAGACCTTGGGGTGGAGGGTGGAGAGGCACGAGCAGGATGCAAAGAGGTGTCAGGGAAGGAGAGGAGTGGCCAAAAGGTGGACTAGCTTCTATCGCTCATGGCCAGCCTCTCCAAATGCAAGTCATGGGCCACCTATTCTCTGGGCCTTCACTAACCAAGCGCCTCCCCAAGCTATGTTGATAGGAGAAGCCCTTCTGTTGACACAGTGCTATCTACACCGGGGTTAGGTTGATATAACTGCATTGCTCGGGGGGGAGGTGTAAATTTTGTACACCCCTAAGTAATGTAGTTACACTGACCTCATTTTGTAGCATAGACCTGTGCAAAGAATCACACACACACCTTGGGAGAAAAACTTGACCTCCTCCTCTGATTTACAGAATCCAAACACAAGCAATGCTTGTCAGGCCCTAGTGGGGGTTGGCAGGGAGTGATATGTGGGGAGACAAAATCATTTAGACAGCAGCAGACACTATGGCGTAACGGGCTAAAGCACCCCTTTCATAAACAGGAGATCCTGGGTTCAACTCCCGATAGTGACTTTTGGGGCACCTGCTATTGGCTACTGTCAGAAGCTGAGCTAGATGGACCTTTGCTCTAGCCCAGTGTGGCTGTTTTTATGATTTAAATTACATTCACAGGCACTGATAATAGAGTTACTGAAAGTTTGGGTCCAGTCCCCTCACAGATGACCCCCTCCCTCTGGGACAGGGGTGGGTCTGAGCTCTCACACCAAATGCCTCATTGTGGCTGCTAAAATCTGTGGGCAGCTCATTTACGCCGAGGGTTGAGACCTGCTTTGTGCACCGTGTCTGAGAATTAAAATCCTAAATCACCCTTTGAAATAACCAATGCAGCAGGATGCGTTTTTGTCCCTGCCCCAAGGCAGACAGACCAATAGAGAAATGCCATTGAGTCCAGGGTAATACTTCACTGCGGTTTTACCATTTCCACTTGCTAAACTCCCTCCCAACCATCTGGGCTCCTAGAGCAGGGTACTGAGCCTGAGATGAGACACGTACACTGCAACTTTACAGACCAAGCCCAATGACCCTGATTAATCCAACACAGGCCAGCTGTGGGTGTTTCAGTGCACTGTACAAGTAACCTAACGTTATGTCTACACTGTGATTAAAACACCCAAGGCACCTGTCTCAAAGCCCGGGTCAGCTGACTCAGGGTTATGGGGCTTGGACTGCAAGACTATAAAATGACAGTGCAGACATATAGACTTGAGCCCAATATCTGAGACCCCCCATGAGGGGTGACGGTTTCCAAACCCAGGCTTCAGCATGAACACAAATATCTGCACCACAGTTTTTAGCCCCTCAGCTTTAGTTCCATGAGCCCAAGTCAGATGACCCAGGCCAGCCATGCTGCAATCTTTATCACAGGAGAGATGGACTCTAAGGGTATGTCTCCATTGCAATGTAAGCCCAGGTGTGGCATGCTATGCTCAAAGCAGCACCCTGGAAGCCCCATATTCATCACTGTCTTATAATGATGATATGGTTTGTACAAAGTCTGCCTTGTGAGGTATCATTTCAAAAGTCTTGATCTGTTGAACATTAATATCTTGTTAGATTGTGTGTGCTAGTGTAACCCTTCTGCCCCTCTGAGTTGGCAGCAACAAGGGCTGGGTTCAGTATCTAGGGGTTCTGTTTCAATAACGCAATGCAAAACTGGCTCGAGCCCCCACCCAGTGACCTGGGACAATTACATACCACCTCCCGGGCGTCTCTAGGAGGCAAAACTTCCCCTCTCGCAAGCACGGAGTCTGAGTGTAGCAAATGCTGAATTATGTTGGGGAAACACCACAAACAGGATTCATAACACAAACCATGAGCAAAAGACCCACCTTCAAGTAAGTTTGGCAGTGTCCTTTTCCCCTCAGGGTCTTAAGTCCAACAACCCCAAAATCTCTGTCCCTGGTCAGTGCTGCCCCAGAGTTCAAAAGTTTATCTGCAGAGTTTTACCCCTCAGCCTGGGTGGAAATGGGGGGGGGGCACACGGGATGTTAAGGGGCACCTTACGTGGTCTGAGGCCGACTGCCCCACCTCTCCCTGGAATTCTGCTGCAGCCTTTACCACGAATGGCTCCACTCTACCAGCCGCGCCGCGCCGCTTTGTTCCTCCAGCCGTCCCCCCAAACTGCTCCGCTCTGCTCCCTATTCCATGGGCCGCTCCAACCGTCCCACAAACTGCTTGGCTCTGCCAGCTGCTTAGCAATTCAGGCTCCCCCACTGGTTAACACAGCACTCAGTGATCTCAGCTCAGCAATTTTAGCAATTTCAGCCTGTAGTAGGGGAGCCCCAGTGCTGGTGCACCACTGGTCCAAAGTGAATTCAGGTCAGCAACTTCTAGCTAGACTTCTAATGAAAGCAAACTTAGCTCTGCTATTAAACAGTGGAGAGAGGAGGTAGTACAATTGGTGTGCCAGGCCCTCAAAAGAGGGGCCCATACAATCAAGTACACATACCTGTCCCCAACCTCTCTCAATTCACTGGGTTTTGTAACCCATGCCCCTTGTCTAGCGAGTGCTACTTAGTTACTTGTGAGTCCCTCTGTCATACAACGGTTCCACTGGCCTTGACTCACAGAATCAGGGTAACAACACTTTATTCTTCCTGCCCCAATAACAGAGAAACTGGGGATCCCACACCAGCAAAAGTAACCACTTTCAGTTGTTGTTGTCCCAGGCTAGCGGGTGTGTGTGCCTATGCAAAGAAGATCAGCCCCTGAAGTTCTTTTCCACCCTCACCATAATTCACCGCCAGATGTCAGGGTAAACCTTATCCTGACTCTGCTTAAATCAGCATTGGTTGGGAAATTATGCAGTTTGCTCTGTGTATGTAACTGAAATATGTTATGAGGTTGGGAAATGCCCACAACCAGCCTTTCAGGTGTGACTATGGAGAAGCCAGACTCGCTGCTGGCCCATTAAAGGTATCCACACTCCCAAGGACTATCCCAGGAACCCTGTACAATGCAGACTTCTCCAAGATAACACAGAGTCAATGGACACTGCTTGACTCACATCATAGCAAAGATTCACATTTACAGATTCAGACAAACACGGCTACCCCTCTGATACTTGACACCATGCAAGGCACTGCATGTAGCCATATGGAATGGAAATCTATCAACCTCATGAAGAAACTTGCACAAATACAGATATCTTCCTTTCCAAATGCAAATGGATGGAAATCATACCAAATGGACTGAAGGTGAAAAATCCATTGCTATCTACATACTGCACAGACCACAGTGAGAGATTATGCCAT
>NC_048322.1:4670301-4743208 GCF_013100865.1 Trachemys scripta elegans | reverse complement strand
ATGGGTTCCGTCTATGGCCCCGCCACAGTTTGGGAATCCCATTTCAGGAAAACCATCCACTATTAAAATCAAGAAAGGTGGCTGTGCATCAGGGAGAAACACAAAGAACTGTCACACAGAATGGTCCCCCCAAAGATTAAACTGAAAACCCTGGGCTTAGCAGGCCGTTGATTTGAAGGAGGGAGGGGAAGCAAATGATAACAGAGCAAATCTATTTTTTACATCTTAAGACGACGGTGCAGCGTGACTGATAGCCCTCGGCATCTTTCTGGGTGCTTGGCAGCAAATACTGGGCGCTTGGCAGTTAGTGTATTATGATGGCCTTCAGGCCTATTGCACAATCTGCTGCTCAGGGAAGATTCTGCTAATGTGCGATGATCCAACTTGTAATAGGATGGTTACCAGTCGTAATACACCATCTACTGCCAAAAGGCAAGGGGCTGGTGCAATGCAGCCCCACAGCTGCCAGCACCCAGGTCGCCAATGAAGGCTACCAGTCTACTGCACCGTCTACCGCCAAAAGGCAGTTAGCAGCTGCTGCTGTGTAGCAATGCAGTCCCACGTCTGCCGGCACCCAGAGGACATATGGTGACGTTGAGGTCAGCTGAGCTGAGCGGGCTCCATGCTTGCCGTGGTATGTTGTCTGCACAGGTAACCCAGGTAAAAAGGCGTGAATCTATTGCCTGCCGTTGGTGTGACGGAGGGGGAGGGGCCTGACGACATGTACCCAGAACCTCCCGTGACACTGTTTTGCATCATCCGGGCATTGGGATCTCAACCCAGAATTCCAATGGGCAGCAGAGGCTGCGGGAACTGTGGGATAGCTGTGGGATAGCTACCCATAGTGCAATGCTCCGGAAGTCGACGCTAGCCTCGGTACTGTGGACGCGGTCCGCCGACTAGAGCACTTAGAGCATTTTATGTGGGGGGACACACAATCGGCTATATACAACCGATTTCTATAAAACCGGCTTCTATAAATTTGAACTAATTTCGTAGTGTAGACATACCTTTAGTCTTCGGTTGGTGTGGCCTAGTGGTCAAAGTCACTGTGGCTGTCCTCTCCCTCAGAACTGTGTGGCCTGTCAACCAGAATTTGTATAGTGGCCCTCTCCCTCAAGGTGGGGCAAAGTATCAGACAGTCTACACTTAGGCACTCAGACAGGTCAGAGCACCAAACAGTCTAGCATAGTGTCTCTCAACCTTTCCAGACTGCTGTACCCCTTTCAGGAGTCTGATTTGTTTTGCATACCCCAAGTTTCACCTGACTTAAAAAACTACTTGCTTAAAAAGCAGACATAAAAAAACCCACAAAAGTGTCACAGCATACTATTACTGAATTGCTTACTTTCTCATTTTTATCATAGAATTATAAAATAAATCAATTGGAATATAAATACTGTACTTATATTTGTGTATAATCTATAGAGCAGTACAAGCAAGTCATTATCTGTATGAAATGTTAGTTTGTACTTTTTATATAGTGTTTTGTAAAATTAGGGAAATATCCAGATGAGTTGATGTACCCCCTGGAAGACCTCTGCATACCCTTACAAGTACACATACACCTGGTTGAGAACCATTGATCTAGTGTTTTAACTCTGGTGAATGGCAAACAAACACAAGCCTCTAGGTGTAAGGTGGGGAGGATCCCACCCCAGGGGTGGGAGTGGGGGTGGTAGCAGGGGGTAGGGGGAACTGGGCCCAACCCACTCCACCCAACCTGGCTCCACCAGGGCCCTGACAGTGGTGGCGGGGATCCAGCCAAAACACCCTGACAAGCATCTGGCCTAATGGGTCATACCCCCACAGTCACTTCCTACCCAGTATCTTCATGTGGTGGTCCTAGTATCCTCAGTGTCTCAGGGTTCCTTGGTTTGGGCAGTTCTCAGTGATTCTCAGCAGTCTTGGGCATCTTCTTGCATCTCAGTGTGGCTGGCTTCCGGAGTCTGCGGCTTCCAGGCTGGAGCTGTTAGCCTGCATCCTCCCTCTTCAGCAGTCAGCATCAACTGAGCTGAGCTGCTTCCTTTTATATCTGATTTCCAGCTGGAGCATGCCCAGCAGGGCCAAGGGGGCATGGCCTCCTCGGTCCATAGGGTGGAGTTAATTCCTGCTGGATCGGCATCACAGGGCCCCAGAAGGTAGGGGAGGGCTGAAAGCCATGGGAGGAAGGGGAGTGGGTGTCATAGTGAGTGACAGGGCCAGGTGCACCCTATTCCATTCCTGGTCTCTCTCAGGGTGCCCCTCAGGTGTCAGGTCTTTCCCTTTCCTGGAGTGGAATTCTGCAATTATCCTGCTCCTAGACCAGGCCCTGGGCCATGATGCCCTGTGTATCAACTGTGCTTACCCTTCAGGCCAGGTGAGAGTGCAGACACCTTTCAGCAGACTGGGATCAGTGGGGCACAGTGATAAAACAGCCTCCTCTAAACCAGGGGCTCTCAGACTTTGGCCGTAGCTTCTTCAGGGTAAGCCCCTGGCTGGCCACGAGATGCTTTGTTTACCTGAGCGTCTGCAGGTATGGCCACTCGCAGCTCCCATTGGCTGCGATTCACCATTCCCGGCCAATGAGTGCTGTGGGAAGTGGCACAAACAGTAGTGTTTGTTTTATGGTAGGAAAAAGGATAACAGAAAAAAGGATTTTAAAACAGGGCGGATTTAATTTAAATCAAATTTATTTGAATCATGATTTAAATCAATAGTCAGGAAGACTCGATTCTTGTTGGTTCTTATAACCTTAATATATATTCTTCACAACTCAGAGATAAATGTAGGTTTCATTTTTAGAAGGTACACACTATACATTTTTAAAGTGATTTATTTTGAAAACTTTTCAGATTAGTCTTACAGCTATATCAGAAAATGAATGATTGGTTATTTCATTTACCAAAGGTAATTGAAGCAGATATTTATGAACTCACTGGGAGGTGAACGATCTCCAATTCAACAGGTTAATCATTAATATTTGGAGGATTTTCTTGCCACGCTGTATTAGGAGGAGAACATCACCAGACAAACATTTTAAATTGTTTTATTTAACTAAAACAACAATGTTATGTATTCTGGATTTTTTTCTTCAACAGTAAATATATAATATTTTAACAAAACAAGCATATGAATTTTTGAATTTAGTTAAACATTCAAGTTTTTTTAAATCAGGTTTGTTTTTGTTAAAATTGTTTTTAACTAAAATAGTTAAATGAAATATTTTAAAAAAATTAAACTGACTATGTCAGCTGGGTCAACATGAGAAACTTAAAATATTGGCTTCTGCAGCTAACTCAGTTGTCTTCACCTTTATTTTCCTGTTTGTTCATAATCTGGAAAAGAAAAACAAGCTTTCCTGCTTTTTCAGGTCCCAAATGATTTCTCAATTTGGAAGCAATTAGTCCAAAGGAAGAAAATATTCTTTCTACACTGGCAGAAGAAGCTACTGCTATTAAAAGTGAGATTATCACTTCAGTAGTCTCTGAATCTAAGTGCTTAAGTTACTTCCCCCAGTTCACTGGTATGACTTTCTTTAAAACATCATCAGCAAACATATATTTCTTGAATGGTTCATCCTTAGCTCTGAAGTTTATTATAGTTGGCATTATGGAGGGATGATTGCTGGATGTCCATGTCATAGCCAACTCCTTTCTTCAGCAGTTAAAGTTTGACCTTGGTACTGAGTATTGAGAATATTTGCAAGAAAATGAGCTGGCGATAGTGCTTGTCCCATTCATTTTTAAATGCTTGGAATTTAACACTGTCATTGCATATTTCTCTTTTTAAGATCTCTCTCAGTGCCTTCCAAATTTCAATAGCATCAGCAATAAAACAGCTATTTTGGTTCCCGGAAAAAAACATCCCGATGTGTAGAAAGAATAGTAAATATGGCAGGTGACCAACTTGGCTTAACAGTGAAATCCTTGCTGATCTTAAATGCAAAAAAAGAAGCTTACAAGAAGTGGAAGATTGGACAAATGACCAGGGAGGAGTATAAAAATATTGCTCAGGTATGCAGGAGTGAAATCAGGAAGGCCAAATCACACTTGGAGTTGCAGCTAGCAAGAGATGTTAAGAGTAACAAGAAGGGTTTCTTCAGGTATGTTAGCAACAAGAAGAAAGTCAAGGAAAGTGTGGGCCCCTTACTGAATGAGGGAGGCAACCTAGTGAATTTGTCCCTCCTGAAGTCACATGGCATGATTCTTATTTCTCACTTTCTCCTTTTCCAGGGGAATTAGTCTGTGGCTCCTGAACTACACCATGTAATTTGCCACCTTTCTCCACACACTGGGATTTTCATATTGCCTCCCGTTACACTTCACTCACTAAACTCCCTAATTCTACCAAATAGGCTTTCCCGATATCTGATATTGCTGATGTGGCAAATAGCAGAAGCTATTGTAGTGTGGTAGGTCAGGATGCCTCTCCTTGCCCCTATTCTTGAGTGTTGAGGGCTATGCTAGTGCCCTGGTGGGGGAGAGAAGGGGAGCAGGGAAGGGACCCAGGTCTGCCCCCTTACTCGGAGTCCCAGCCTCTTCAGTTTCACGGCCTTCTTACCCTCTTTCCCCTTCGGTAGGGTTTCCCTTAGTCTTCTGTACCAAAGAGTCACTCTGCTCAGGCAGGGTTTCCCTTCCCCTGGTCCTCTGGTTAACAGCAATACTCCTCCAAACTCTAGTCAGCTGTCCTTCCCTCCTCCTGTCTGACTGAAGCAGGGTTTTTTATTAGGTCTAGGGCAGGGTCTTAATTGGCCCCAGGCACTCCAATTACCCTGTAGTAACCTTTTCCTAGTCCACAGGGAATAAGGCCTATTGCTAGCTGTTAGCTGGAGTGTGGGGACAGGGTGTATTCAAGCTATCTCACAGTTAATACGGCTGGAGTGGCCACCCTGTTCTCCTCTGACCTACAGCCCAAGGTGCTGGGGGTTGCTGAAGTCATGCTGGGTTACCTGCTGCATCTCCAAGTCCATATGGAGGGGCTAACACTGAACCTACCTAATGTCTATGCCCCGACATCGGGCCTGGAACGGATACACTTTTTCCAGCAGATGTCCGCCTTCCTCGGCTCCTTGGATCCTCATGAGTGCCTGGTCCTGGGCAGGGATTTTAACTGCATCCTCGAGGAGTGGGACTGCACGGGGACTGAGTCAAGCCTGGCTGCCGCAGATGTCTCTGGGAGATTGTAGATCACCATTCTCTGGTGGGTGTCTGGCGTGACCACCACCCGGATGATGATTCTACCTTCACCTATGTCCAGGTGGAGGAAAATTGGTCACACAACTCCTGGTAGGACTGCATTTATTTTTCTTGTCATCATCTTTTGTGAACCCACTCCTCCAGCATTTGGCCAGCCCCATTCTTGGACCACCATCTGGTGGCTGTGACAGCCTCTCTTACCTCTGAGAGGCCGCGGCTGGCCTACTGGCACTTCAATAATAACCTGCTGGAGGATGTGGGCTTTATAGTGTCCTTCCAGGACTTCTGGCTGGCCTGGCAGAGGCAGAGGTGTGTCTTTCCCTCAGTGTGATGATGGTGGGATGTGTGGAAGGTGCGCACCCAGATCTTCTGCCATGACTACTCCTGGGGTGCTAGCCAGTGGAGGGATGCGGCAATAAAGCAGATGGAGCGGGAGGTCTTGGTGCTGGAGAGGCATCTGGTCACCAGCCCCGGGGATCCATCCCTCTGTGGAGCATGCTGGGAGAAGGGGAAGGAGCTCCGAGCCCTTGAGGACCGGCGGGCCCTGGATGCATTTGTTGGATCCCACATCTGTCTCCTCCGGGAGATGGATTGCGGCTCCCATTTCTTCTATGCCCTGGAGAAAAGGAGGGGGGCTAAGAACCATGTCATCTGCCTTTTGGCAGAGGACGTCATCCCCATCACGGATCTAGAAGAGTTGCATGGAAGGGCCAGGGCCTTCTACACCAAACCTTTTCTCCCCGGATCTGAATGACAGTGACACTTGTAAGGTGCTCTGGAATGAACTCCCAATGGTCAGCGTGGGCGACCAGGACTGTCTGAAGCTGCCTCTCACTCTGGCTGAGTTCTCGGAAGCCCTCCATCTCATGGCCACCAATAAGTGCCTGTTCTGGGATGTTCTTAGCCCAGACCTTGCCATCATCTGGGCCAAGTCCTTGGGGAACAGGGTCCTTCTTCTGTCATGCTGGTGAGCTGTTCTCACCTTGCTTCTGAAGAAGAGGGACCTCCAGAATTGGTGTCCTATCTCGCTCTTCAGCACGGACTATAAGGTCAGGGTGAAGGTCATCTCGCTATGACTGGGGCCCATGCTGGAGGACATGGTCCATCCTGACCAGACCTACATCATCCTGGGCTGGACCATCTTTGGCAACTTCTATTTGGTTTGGGATCTCCTTGAGCTTGGGTGTGGGGATGGTCTGTTGTTCGCCCTCCTGTCTCTGGATCAGGAGAAGGCGTATGACCAGATGGACCACAGGTATCTCCTGGGCACACTGCGGGCTTTCAGCCTCCGGCCCCAGTTCATGGGTTTTTGCCAGGTGCTGTACGCCTCCACAGAGTGTTTAATCAGGCTCAACTGGACCCTGACCGCACCTGTCAACTTTGGGTGAGGGGTATCACAGGGCTGTCTGCTGTCAAGCCAGCTGTATACTGTGACCATTGAGCCCTTCCTTTGTCTCCTCTATTGGAGGTTGATGGAAATGGTGGTCCATGAGCTGGAGATGCGGCTTTTGCTGTCGGCATATGCCGATGACATGCTTCTCATGGTCCAGGACCCAGGTGATCTGGTGCAGGTGGAGGCCTGCCAAGTGATCTATTTGGCAGCCTCCTCTGCCCGGGTCAGCTGGGTCAAGAGCTCTGGCTTGGTGGTCGAGGATGAATGGCAGGCCAGCTCCCTCCCACCCGCCCTTCGGGCCATTCGGTGGGGCGTGGGTCCACTGCTCTATCTTGGCATCTATCTTTCTGCCACGCATCCTTCTTTGCTGGATTTGGCACGATTTGGAGGGCAGGGTGGTTGTGTGGTAGATTTCTGGTACCAATCTGCCTGAGGCATCAGGTGATGAGGCTGAGGCTGCAGGATCATTAGGGGAGGAGATGACGGAGCACACCAAGTATCTAAGTTTTAAAGCTTTACTAATAAAATAATAAAATAACAGCGGAGAGTGCTGGGGTTCCCCACATCACTCAGAGGAAGGAAGAAAACGTTAGTGCCCAAAGCCCTAACCCACTTTCATACTTACACCCACACTACTCAAGGCTGGCCAAGCCTGGGTGTAACGTAAGAAGAAGACGGGGAGGGGTGGATGGGTCCTGTGCATAGGTCGTCCAGGATCCGCTGTTGATCTCCAACTTACTCCAGCTCCCAGGAGGGTTTTTAAGTCCCGGGTTCTTTAGGGGCATTTTGTTCAGGGACCTCTGTTCCCCATGCCCTTGGTACCAGTCCAAACCGGGTCTCTGTGGCCTTCTCAGCTTTCACAAAACACACCAGTTCCAGGGACGCAAAACTCCCCCCCCCATCTGCTGGCCTTTGCCATATTGCTTGTTTTTGCAATCTCGGCAGTCCTGTTCAGCTTAGTTCTCCTTTTCTCATGGCTTGCTGGCATAGGGTAAGATATGAGCACAGCTGCAGACTTCTCATTGGGCATTGTGACTTTGGACTGGGGCCAGTGTCTTATCTTCGGGCTGAACTAGCTGAAGTGTTGAGTTAACCCGTTCTCTGCTTTGCTCCTCCCTCCCCCTTTGGCCTCTCGCAGCCTGTAAAGGAACCTTCCACTTCACACTCACACCTTTGACCCTCCCCAAAATGCTTTGTGATGCCTGCAACAGCGTTAGCAACAGGCAGTGCTGATATATCTCCCCCTGAGGGAGGGGGCCATGAGGGTATGACAATTGAGCAGCTATGGCAGTGGGCAGGACTCCTCTGGTGCCTCTCCCTTCAGGGGAGGGCACTGGCTCAACACCCTGTGCCCAGCCCTGGGGTTCCTGGCCCGGCTCCAGAAGCTGGTTCTGGACTTCTTTTGGCCAGGGCTGCACTGGGTCTCTGTGGGGGTTCTGCATCTTCCCCTGGAGGAAGGAGGACAGGGTCTGGTGTGCCTGCATGCTCAGTCCATGTCTTCCACCTCCAGGCCCTGCAGAGACTCCTTTATGGTTCAGGTAGCTTGGCATGGAGTATGTTGGCTTATGCCTTCCTCCACCGGCTCCCAGGGCTTTGATATGACTGGCAGCTTTTTCATCTCCATCTGAGAGGTCTTCTACAAGACCTCTCTGAGCTCCCAGTCTTCTATTAGGACCTTCTCCAGACCTGGAAGCTGGTTTCGGCAACCACGTCCATGGTGGCCACAGATGGGGGTAGATCTCCTTGAGGAGCCCCTGCTACACAATCCTCATCTTCATGTGCAGGTGGCAGAGTCACCTTTGGTGCACCAGAGGTTGGTCCTGGCAGAAGTTACCAGGATCTGAGACCTCCTGGGCTACGACTGGGGGGACTGAGTGGATCCCTATGCACTTGGCTGGCACATGAGGTTCTCCGCCCTTGGTACCCCCCGGCATGTAATTCAGGAGGTGGAGGCAGCCTTAATGCGCACTTCTTGGTCTTTCCTCGAGCAGGTCCTATGAGAGGGTATCCCTGCCTGTCCCTTACCCCAGGCCCTCCGGATCTCTGCATTGGTCCCCTGCCCCTGTGAGCCCTCTCAGCCCCCACACCTTTGTACCCCGAGCCGGCTGTGTGATTTGCAGCTGGTTTGCTTCTGAACCGTGCCATGGGACCATCTTTACACACTCATGTTCCACACTCTTCACTTCACCACCCTCGTGTCCTGCCCCGACACCAAGTGGTGGGACCTTCTTCCAGCTGTAAAGGGTGAGGGACCCCAGTGTGCCAGCCTCTACTCCATTTTGATTCCACGGCCTGCTGGGGATATTAGCTGGTGGCTCCTTCATGGAGCCATGATCATGGGCGTGTACCTGGCATGGCTCATCCCATTCCTGATGCCTGCCCTTTTTGCAGTGTGAGGGAGACCCTGGCACATGTTTATCTGCAGCCATCTTGCAGCCACTCTTCTGGCTGCTCCAGAACCTCTTATTGAGGTTCTGGCTGCACTTTTCCCCACCCCTTTTTATTAATGCACACCCTATCTGTGGCACCACAAAATCGACCTCCTCCTAGCTATGGCCAAGGTGGCCATTTACAACACCAGGGAAAGGAGGTTGGCTGAGGATGGGGGCACTGTGACTGTGGGGCCTGTTTTCATTCCTTATCCATTCACACATCCGGGCAGAGTTCCCCTGGCATCCTCTGGCTCCTTCAATGCTTTTGAGGAGTAGTGGGTGCTGTCCAGGGTTCTCTACTCAGTGTCCCCTTGTGGTTCCCTAGTTTTGGCCCTTTGACCTTCACACCTGTCCCTGTTATATTTTTGGTTGTCCCCCATAGTTATTTGAGTTCATGGATCTTGTGGATCCTCCCCGAAGGCTGGGGGAGTGTCCTTTAGCCCATGCCTGTGCCCACCCACTTCCCACAACCCAATAGGACCACTCTCCTGCTGCTCTCTGGCCCTGCTGTACCACACCGAGCTCAGCATTCTGTGATATCCTTACCTCTCCTGTTCCTTTTTTCACTGAACCCCACCAGCCCATGCTTACTGTTATCAGCTTCCATAGGATTCTCTCATTGTCCCTGAACCTCTCTGTCAGTTGTGCAATTCCAGGGGGACTTGTCCTCTCTCTGGAGTCTTCAATTTCTGGGATATGCAGTTCCATTCTCTGTGTTTTAGGCACCTCTTTGGTAATGAGTGTCTGGCTGTGTATTTTCCTAGCAGAGATGTGCATAGTTAAATGTTCATAAGCAGAGCTTATGTCCGTCACGTTTGAGCATCAGGGGAGGTAGCCTTGCAATTTTACTTGTTGAAAACGAACTGGGCTTAAACTAATAGAATGCTTTTTATTACATATTTCCCATTAACTCCCCTGATCTCCCTTGTTTTCTTACCCCTGAACAGGGTTTCCTGTTTCCAAACCTGATGTGGTCTCCCAGCTGGAAGAAGGGGAAGAGTTGTGGGTCCTAGATCTCCAGAGTTCAGATGAAAAAGAGATCCTAAGAGATCCCTGCACAGATGAGGAAACATTAAACCAACCCAGAATCTGTAAGTGCCCAAGGGAAACAGCTGGGATTACCCGCACAGACTTTGTGAGCTCTGTGAGTCCCCAGCAGATATCATTCATGTCTTCCTACAGATCATGACTGACACCTGGCATTAGTTCTCCTTTCCTACTGAGTGTTTGGATGGGATTTGGAGGCAAAATTCATCCCCTCCCCTCTCCCCTACCCTTTTTATATTTTATTTTTATTTTCTGTCTCTCCAATACTTATTTTAGTTTGCTCTCTGCCCTTCCATCTCTAATTCTGAGATTTCTTTTCTATTCTAGCAGGTTATGGGATGGTGGACAAGAACAAAGTGCAGAATCCTCAGCAGGAAGATGCTGAGCAAGTGGAAGCATGTGGGGCATTATCACAAAGTTCCAAAGGGAATGTTTCCAGTAGTCATGAATGGGAGAAAGCTTGTGAAAGTCACCACAGGCCAGAGAGATATCAGGGAAACCAGACACAGGAAAAAGTGGATGAACCCATTAGTTTTCAAGGAACTCACAGGGAACTCAAAGAAACCACATTCCAGGCAAAAATCTTCAGGGGAGAGAGAGAGAATACATGCAGCGAGTGTGGGAATAACTTCAAATACCACTCAGCTCTCATTCGACATAAGATCATGCACACAAAAGACAGACCCTATGAATGCTTCACTCAGAGCACAGTCCTTATTACGCATCAGAAAATACACAGAGGAGAGAAACCCTATCAATGCTATGAGTGTGGGAAAAGCTTCACTAACAGCTCAGCGCTTATAATCCATCAGAGAATCCACACAGGCGAGAAACCCTATGAATGCAGTGACTGTGGGAAAAGGTTCTCTCGGCGCTCAGTGCTTATTATCCACCAGAGAATCCACACAGGTGAGAAACCCTATCAATGCTGTAAATGTGGGAAAAGCTTCACTAACAGCTCAACGCTTATTACTCATCAGAGAATACACACAGGTGAGAAACCCTATCAATGCTGTGAATGTGGGAAAAGATTCACTCGGAGCTCACACCTTGCTATACATCAGAAAATCCACATGAAAGAGAGACCCTATGAATGCAGTGACTGTGGGAAAAGGTTCACTCAGCGTTCACACCTTACTACACATCAGAAAATACACAGAGAGAGACCCTATAAATGTGATGAGTGTGGGAAAAGGTTCACTCACTGCTCAGAACTTACTATGCATCAGACAATCCACACAGGTGAGAAACGCTATGCATGCTATGTGTGTGGGAAAAGCTTCACTCAGAGCTCAAACCTTACTACACATCAGAGAATCCACACAGGAGAGAGGCCCTATAAATGCGGTCAGTGTGGGAAAAGTTTCACTCAGCATTCACACTTTACTACACATCAGAAAATACACAGAGGAGAGAGACCCTATGAATGTGGTGAGTGCGGGAAAAGGTTCACTCAGCGCTCAGACCTTACTACGCATCAGAGAATCCACACAGGTGAGAAACGCTATGCATGCTGTGTGTGTGGGAAAAGCTTCACTCAGAACTCAAACCTCACTGCACATCAGAGAATCCACACAGGAGAGAGGCCCTATAAATGCAGTGAGTGTGGGAAAAGTTTCACTCACAATTCAAACCTTATTGTACATCAGAGAATCCACACAGGTGAGAGACCCTATAATGCAGTGACTGTGGGAAAAGGTTCACTCAGCGCTCAGTCCTTATTGCGCATCAGAGAATCCACACAGGAGAGAGACCCTATGAATGCCGAGTGTGTGGGGAAAGTTTCAATCATACCTCAGCCCTTACTAGACATCGGAGAATACACAGAGGGGAGAGACCCTATGGATGCAGTGAACATGGGAAAAGCTTCACTCAGTGATCAAACCTTACTGCACATCAGAGAATCCACACTGGAGAGAGGCCCTATGAATGCTGTGAGTGGGAAAAGCTTCACTCAGAGCTCATGCCTTATCTATCATCAGAGAATTTGTAACGGAGCTAAATACCATAAAAACCTTGTTTAGAGCTGTCAATTTTTTTAAGTCTTTCTTTTGACAATTCCCAGGTAAGTGGCTTTTAAGACTTTTTGCATCTTTTGCACACTGTAGTCCCTCAACTCCCACAGATGAGTTGCCCACTTTTGCCTTTTGAATCTTACCCTTCTTTGGTGTGACTCCTGTGATCCCTTCTATCAACTCCATTTTCCTATGAGTCATCAGTGTATGTGTCCTCTCTACCAGGACTGTCCATCATTCCAGGTGGGGGAGATAGGGCATATCTTCAACGATCTACATCGAGGTAAAATCTACCTGGGCCTCATCACTGTGGTTTCCATGGAGTTAGCTAGCTTAAGTTCACTTTCCTGATGTAAAAATAAAACTATTCTTGCAGTAAAGACATGGGCCCTGTATAGTGGCTGGGTTTATCTAGCATATTTCCTCCTGATCTGACCTCAACTCCATCATATTTCCTAATCTAAACAAACCTGGAGCATCACATTTATACTCTTTCTCCCACTGCAAAGTTATTGTTAGAGTCACCAAGTTCCTCTTTGAGGACAGATTGACTCATTCCCAATTGTTCTCGTGTTATCCTGGATTGTGCTGAACAGCAGGTTTTTGAGGGTTTTTTACATTTAAATATCAAGATCAGGACAGGGATGGGAAAATAAATGGCATTTCAACATCTGTGGTGCTGCAAAGAGAGAGATTGTGTTGGAGGGATTCACTCCTTCCCCACACCCAATAACTGTTACCTTCCTTCACTTCCCAAAGTGTCTGATGAGGTAGTGTTCTTAGCTCTCTGTGCTTGGGAATGGTGATTGAATGTCTTTGACCCTAAATCAGAATCATTAGGGTGGGAGATGGAAGTGTCACAGACCTGGAAGGGGATTTCAAATTGATCCCAAGCACTGTGTGATCATTTAGAGTTTAAATTCCAGTTTCCCTCTATTGGCAAAGCCATTTCTGTGAAGGTTGGCTGTTCCCCTCCCCCCCATTATGAAGACGCTAAAACTTTTGTAAGTAACACTAATGAGACAGCACTGAGTGAAGCAGGTTTCAATGGATCAGAGGAGACTGCAATGGGGGAATCTCTCATCCTGATTCTGAGTCATCAGGTGTAACTGGCGCTGGAATTTCACTTTACTTGAAAATGAATGTGTCTTCTACCTCACTGTGATATGGCTTTTCTATCTTTCATGACAGCTGTTTGGTCGTATAACTGGCTATTAGTTTTGTTTGACAGAATGTAGCTCAGATTTATTAGGAATGTTCAGACAAATGACCATTTGTTACAATCATAATTTCTTACTTTAGTTTTGTTTTTTCCCCTATCCTTACATGATGACATGGAAAAAACTAAAGTGCAGTTCAATTAACAGGAGCGAATAGTCCAAGCTATTGGACATATTATCAAAGAAAAAGTTGTGTTTCTAAATTTCCACTTGAAATGGTGAACAGCAGCAGACCCCAAACTGTGCAACTAACTGAAGGAAGTGCAAATGATCACACTATACTTCAATTCATAGAATCACAGAATATCAGGGTTGGAAGGGACCTCAGGAGGTCATTTAGTCCAACTCCCTGCTCAAAGCAGGACCAACACCAATTAAATCATCTCAGCCAGGGCTTTGTCAAGCCTTACCTTAAAAACCTCTAAGGAAGGAGATTCCACCACCTCCCTAGGTAACCCATTCCAGTGCTTCACTACCCTTGAAGTCAAGAGGTCTCTTAAAATAATCCTAAAATTTGAGAAATGGTGTCCTTAACCATTGTGATGTGGAGGAAATAGAAGTGATGTTTTGGTTGAACTCACCATTTTTAGGTGCTATAATTGTGTGTAAGATGAAATCAGTGTTGAATTTGAGATGTCTGCAGAAAAATAGCTTTTTTTAAATAGAAACATTATGTCTGCTATCTTACAGATATTTAGATCTAGGATTGTATTTAATCCCTAAACACAACTATTCTCAAGCGTTCACTGGTGGAAGGTGGGGATTAAAAGAAAACTAACATATATGAGAAGATTTTTTTTAATCTTTGGGTAGATTATTCTTACCAATGAAAATGAAATTAAACATGAAGTTATGGATGAAAGAGTGAGAGACTAATTATGTGATAAACTGAACTATACTGGAACAAAACTTGTATTGTTTTTTAGTTTTGCTTTTTTAAAGTTAGTTAGTAATATAGGAAATGGTGACTAATCCTTAAAAGATAATTTGATGTAATTTACCCCCTTTGGCCTAAAATGTCCTGATGTAAAACCTCACTCCAAAGGTTGGGGTGGGGGAATGTGTGTGAGAAATTGTGTATGTGAGAATACTGACCCAGTATAGATTTAATTTTTATCTTTTTCAAATGGAACTTATTTTGATTAGCTTCAAAGTCAATTTTTATTAAGAAGAAATCTACTTGAGGAGATGAGTCATATAACCTTTTACCCAGTTGGACTGCAAAGTCACTGAGTTCCCCACTTCTTCTTCTACTTCTTTTTTTTTTCTTTTTCTTTTTTGCAAACAAGGGATGTGACATCTGTCACAAGATGCCTCCACTTACTTTTAAGAATAGTGATGGATGCATGATGCAGTTTTTCTGTCACAAATTTTTGTGTCCAGTTATTTTAACGGGTGCTGAGATGCCTTTTCATTTTTGAGGAGGCCAGCTCTTAGAACATGGCCATTTAACCATTAGGACAGGCTATGGAAACCTCCTCAAAACTGGCCATGTTTTTTTCTTTCATTTTTGATATTTTCTTGATATTTTGATAGTTTGGGGGTTCACACATCCACACTGAATGTGGTTTGAAATACCAGATATTTTAAGAAAACTTCTGGGGTAAAACAGCTGACTTTAGGCCAAATTTTGCCTTATTCCAATTTGATTGGGCCACATTGTCTGTATCCAAGGCATACTTCAAACCTGATTTGCCCACAGATCTCAGGGAAGGCACTGTTAAGTAGGTAAGCTGGAATCATCAATCATCAATGTCAAGGAAAAGGCTGGAGTCCATTGCCTTTCAGATCAACAAGCCATCTACGGGCTGGTCTATGCTGAAAAGCTATAATGGAATAGCCATTGTGATGTTGCAGTCAATATGATTTTATAAAAATATTCTAATGAGTGAATATAATGTAACTGGAATATGCTTCATGCAAAAGGTCTCTTGTAAGGTATCATTAAAAGCTTATAATCTACTGAGTGGGATCATCCTATTTGTATAAATGTACCACTCTTGTATCTGAACCTAGAAATATGAAATATAACTCTGAGGGCCTATTGTAATTATGCAAAGTGTGGGCCATTAATAGTGGTTTGGAATCTTGAAGACTCCCATTAACCAGGACGACTGACTGTAGATGGCTGTGATTGCAGGCAGGCCTTGCTGTGAGTCAGGCTGGGAGGAATGAAGGCTTGGGGTCTTACAGTGATATGTGATCATGTCACCTGAACTGGAATCCATCTTTAACCTGGTGCTTTTCCAGTGAGGAGGGGTGGGGGTGGGAACCCAGAGGGACAAAGGATTCCCGCCTTATGCAAAAGATATATAAGTGGGTGGAATAGAACAAAGGGGGAGCCATCATAAGAAATCCCCTAGCTACCACCTGAGCTGGAACAAGAGCTGTACCGGGGAATGGAGTGTGCCCAGGCAAGGAAGGCATCCAGTCTGAGAAAAGAAACTTATTGAAACATCTCTAAGCATGAGATTTTACCTGTATTCAGTTATATTACTGTATTAGGTTTAGATTTACATGTTTTATTTTATTTTACTGGGTAATTCACTTTGTTCTGTCTGTTACTACTTGGAACCACTTAAATCCTACTTTCTGTATTTAATAAAATCACTTTTTATTCATTAATTAACTCAGAGTATGTGTTAATACCTGAGGGGGGATGACAAACAGCTGTGCATATCTCTCTATCAGTGTTATAGAAGGTGAACAATTTATGAGTTTACCCTGTACAAGCTTTATAGAGGGTAAAATGGATTTATTTGGGTTTAGATCCCATTGGAAGTTGGGCATCTGAGTGTTAAAGACAAGAACACTTCTGTGAGCTGCTTTCAGTTAAGCCTGCAGCTTTTGGGCACTTGGTTCAGACCCTGGGTCTGTGTTGGAGCAGATGGGTGTGTCTGGCTCAGCAAGACAGGGTGCTGGATTCCCAGGCTGGCAGAAGGAAAGCAGGGGCAGAAGTAATCTTGGCACATCAGTTGGCAGGGTCTATGCTGAAAAGTTATAATAGATAGCCATGTCTCAGGGGTGTGAAAATCCACTTCCCTAAGAGAAGTAGTTAAATTGATCTGAGCCCCAGTGTAGACAGTGCTAGGTCATTGGAAGAATACTCCCAATATTTAAAGTGGTGACATAACCATTGAGAGATTTATCCCCTCTGGGAAGGAAGTCATAACGTCAACACCAGCTTTGATCTGTCTCCCTATATGTGAGAAAGGTGCTAGAGTGGTGTGCAGAGCGACATACCCGATCCTCTGGTTCCTGAGCTGCAACTTTAGCTCTTATTACCCATGAATCCAAAGACTAAGAGAAAAGGAGAGTTCCAACCTTTGTCATTTTTGCACTTTATTGATCCTTTCTCTATATTTTATTTTCATTAACTGGGAGGTGTCCTACCTTTCTATTATATCAGGGTGTGACAGTGTGGCTCAGTGCATGTGTGATGAAACATGGGTGCCAACTGGCAAAGGAGTCTCTGTTCTTCATAAGCAAATCGTGTCTCAGACTTGACAAACTCATCACACCTAATACACTGCTTTCATAATATTTATCCAGGAAGGAGAGCATGTGAGATATCTACTGAAAGCTTGTAAATTATTGATACTCATGATCACTACAGGATGTATGTATGGGTAATATATAAGGAATAATGCAACTATTTTGAAAATTATGCTTATTTGGTCTTGGAGTCAAAGTGAGTCATCCCAATCATGTTTCAGTGAGGACAGCCCATTCAAGTGGGAGGAAATTGTCACCCCTCCGTTGCTAGCCAATTATGTGATGCGGTGCTCAATTGTCAACCTTTGCACCAACCCAGAAAAGCCAATGGAAACCATCAAAGACAAACTATAGACATTGAAACCATTTGGAAGAGAAAAGGATGATATGACAGTGAGGGGATTGCCCTTTCTGTGAATAAAGAAAAAACACTAATTCAGTATATAACATGATGGAGAAAAACACTCTGGGTTCATTCACCAATGAGATCCCTGAGAAGCAATGGTGCTTCATGAAAGATAAGGCCATGGCTCCTAGGGACCAGCAATTTCTGCAATAGAATGAAATGTGAGGTGAGAATCTACTTTATTAGATATAAAAGGTAAACTACCAGTAAGTCTAGGTCACATTTTGTGATTTTGTTTTGTCTGTACCCATTTTTTTCTATCATTCACATTTGTTCCTGTTTAAATCTCTATCCCTTCTTAAATAAATTTCCTTTTGTTTTATAACTGCACTCAAGTGCTATGTGTGAAACAGGAGCACTGGTTTATAATAAAATTAGTTACCTGGGATACACCATTGCTTTGGGAACAGAGGATCTGGGTTTTTTCTAGGTCTCTGGTGAACAGGGGCTCGTCACCAGAAGGGGGTGCATTGAATGGACTCAAGGGCTGGGGTGCATTTCTTATCAACCAGCAGGGCTGGTGTAGCTCAGAGGAGGGTATTTGAATGCCTGACAGGCTGGTTCAATTTTGATGCTAACATCCAGCTGGCACAGACAACACTCCCCTTTGCTGGTGGCAGGTGACTACTAGCCTGTGCACTCCAAGAAGTGTCCCAATATGTATCTGTGTTGATCACCTGTCAAATCCACACATGGAAGGCACTCAATAGCATATTTCCAGAATCTAAAGAACTCTAAGATCTTGTCTACTTTTTCAACAAAATTTATGTCAATGATCAAAAAGCACTATAAGTTTATCACTATTGCATGTTCACATAACACTCCCTCTGTTGGCAGTCTCAAATGAGACTTTGCTGCTTATGGCTCCAGGCCCACTCCTGAAGCATTGTTGAAACTGCATGCTGAGTTATACCCACTAAGCCGTGTGTGGCAACCAGGTGTATGAATCAGAGCAGAAAAAAAAGACTGGTGCCTAAATATAATTTCTTTCTTATTAAACTGCAAATCCCAAGCACCTCTTCACTTGTCAGGATTAGAGGGAAATGCTCTATTTTAGGGAGAAGGAAAGGCCGTTTGGGAGTTGATGGCCCAGAGCAGTGGCAGGCAAGGACCTTGATGAGGGCTGGATTCAGCCATTGGTATCAGCTATTTCTTTTTTGTCATTCAAATGGATTTTGTGTCATGGCTGACATCCCAGCCATCATGCAAAATATTTCCCTATGGCCTTTTGCCATCCACACAGCCACTGGCGCCAACTTTCTCTGACACCGGTGGGTGCCCGTGCCCACCCGCCCCTGGCCCTGTCCCTACTCCACCCCATCCCCACCCCTGGCTCCGCCCCCATTCCAACCCCAGCCCCAAAGTCCCCGCCCTAACTCTTCCCCCTCACTGCCCCTATTGGATCCCATCCCCAAATCCTCGTCCCAGCCTCGCCTCTTCCCCCAGTGTGTGGCATTCTCCCTCCTCCCACTCCCTGCCTGCCCCATGAATCAGCTGTGTCATGGCACAAGGGCTGGGAGGGAGGAGAAGCAGGATGTGGCGGCGTGCTTGCAGTGGAGGCGGAGGCAAGTTGGAGCAGGGGGGTGGGGCAGGGCCACGGGGAGCTGCCAGTGGGTGCTCAGCACCCACCAATTTTTTTCTGTGGGAGCTCCGGCCCCAGAGAACCCACAAAGTTGGCGCCTATGAACACAGTGGTATCTCACTGCCAAGTCCCTATCCTAGGAGGGGAGGGGGAAGGCTGCAGGGTGATCTCCCACCTCCATGCAGCCAGTGGCCTATGCTTGCCACTGCCACGCTGGAGCCTCCACATTTATTTATTGACAAAATTTGCAGAATTTTAAAATATTGTGCACAGAATTTAATTTTTTGGTGCTGAATTCCCTCAGGAATATGGGGTGCAAGGCAGTTGGGGGGGCTGTGAGAGGAGCACTGGGCAGGGTCTGTTGGGGGGAGATCACTGGGCATAGGGATCTGTGGTGGAGATCTCTGGGTGAGGGGCCACTGGGCATAGGAGTTGCTGGGCATAAAGGAACGTGGGATACTGGGGAGGTGTGGTGGGGTATGCTGGCAGTGCAGGGCCCGGTTTGGGGTCACAGGTGGGAGGAAATGCAGGTGTCGGGGTGAAGGTGGCACTGTGCAGAAGTTGGGGTGAAGGCAGCACAATTAAATTGTTTTTAATAAAGGGCACGTGGCAAGTTTTCCAATACCGTAAGCTTATGTTTGTGTTGCCAAGAGCAAGTCAGGCATAGGGGCACCAGTTTAATAGTACTGTGTAGGGCCCCATAAATCATAAAGACAGCCCTGCTACACTACCAATGTCAATGACAGGTTCCGCTCAATAATGATCCACAGCAGTAGAGACAAATGCAGGTTCATTTTCATCCTCAGATGCCACCAATAGAAGGTTGTGGGTTTTTTTGGTGGTTCAGGTTCTGTATTTTCTGAATCAGAGTGTTTCTCTTTTAACACTTCTGACAGCATGTTCCACACCTCATCCCTCTCAGATTTTGGAAGGCATTTCAGATGCTTAAACCTTGGGTCCAATGCTGTAGCTATCTTTAGACATCTCATTTTAGTACCTTCTTTGCATTTTGTCGTATCTTTGATGAAAGTGTTCTTAAATCAGACAACACTTGGGAGGGTTAGCTCAGTGGTTTGAGCATTGGCCTGCTAAATCCAGGGTTGTGAGCTCAATCTTTGAGGGGGGCCATTAAGGGATCTGGGGTAAAAAAAATAGTTGGAGGTTGGTCCTGCTTTGAGCAGGGGGTTAGATTAGATGACCGCCTGAGGTTCCTTCTAACCCTGATATTCTATGCTGGTTGCCATCTAAGACTGCCATAACACAAAATATAAGGCAGAAGGTGGGTAAAACCCAGGAGCAGGAAGCATACAATTCTCTCCCAAGGAGTTCAATCACAAATTTAATTAACACATTATTTTGTTAATGAGTATCATCAGCATGGAATCATGTCCTCTGGATGGTGGTTGAAGCATGTAGGGGCATACAAATGTTTAACATATCTGGCACATAAATTCCTTGCAACGTTGACTACAAAAGTGCCATGTGGATGCCTGTTCTCACTTTCAGGTGACTAGTAGAGAATTTACCATGGAGACACTGGCTCCATGGAGCCGGGCCCACACTCCAGGGGGGCCCCAACCAGGCTCACTCTTCTCCACCCCCCGCTCTCTCCTGCGGGGGGCAGAAGCTTGGTGCTCCTGGCACTAAGGCTCCTGCTGCAGTAGGGCAGCCAAGCTCCCCTCCCCTGCCTCTTCTCACAGCTTGCTCCCTTCCCGGCCTCCCCCTCCCTGCCACCGATCAGCTGTTTGCTGGCAGGAGGGTGGGGGATGAGCACAGCTGCAGCATGCTCACCTGGGGAGAGGAGGCAGAGAAGAGGTGGAGGTGGGGTCTTGGGGAGGGGGGTGGAATGAGCATACCTACTCTGACTGCAGAGCTGCACAACCAGGCTGAAAAAAGAAGGTACTGCTCAGCTCCCAGGACTTTGCAGCTGGACACCACCTTCTGGGTCCTAGTGCTGGTTGAGCTCCCTTCTGTGTACTGGGAGCCATCCTTCATCTTGTACAACAGTGAGTGCCCATGGTGGGGCAAGCAGGGCAGGGGGACAGAGGCAGTGGGGAAGGAAGGGGCATGGGATGTGGAAGAGAAGGGGATAGGGCAGGGATCGGCAACCTTCAGCACGTGGCCCATCAGGATAAGCCCCCTCGTGGGCCGGGCCAGTTTGTTTACCTGCTGTGTCTGCAGGTTTGGCCGATCGCAGCTCCAGGCAAATGAGGGGCTGCAGGATGAGGGATGTGCTGGCGGTGGCTTCTTGCAGCCCTCATTGACCTGGAGCAGCAAACCGCAGCCAGTGGGAGCTATAACACTGGTCTACAATTTTTGAGAAGTCATCTGCTTCAGAGATAAAATGTGCTATTTATTATGTATTTTGATGTGCTGAATTCAAATATGACCATTAAAACAACTGATTGGCTACTGTTTCTAAGATATTTAAGTTTTTACATTTTATGTCTATGTATATTGTGTAGATAGTAGAGTTTTAATCATAAATTGTAAACCTAGGTATTTTCATGTGTTTATGGTTGCTTTACATGATAATATTTCACCTGTCCTGTTTATTTAACACTTTAAAAATCAGCAAAAGGGTTATATAAATAAAAAATTTTATGAAACAAAAGGCAAAAAACTATTATGTACATAGTTTAGTCCTATTCAGTGTCTACTCAGCGCTTCTTGACTTTTCTCTTGTATTCATTAAATGGAGCATCTCTTGTCGCTGTCCAGCAATAGTCTGCAAGCATTGTTGGGCTCCATTTTCTGCATTTCTCCATTGTTGCAATGTCCTGGTGAAATCGCTCGCCGTGCTCGTCGCTCACTGCTCCGCAGTTCGGTGGAAAAAAATCTAGATGAGAGTGCAAAAAATGTATCTTTAGTGACATGTTGCAACCAAGGCTTTTGTATGCCTTGAGGAGGTTTTCCACCAACAACCTGAGGTTGTCTGCCTTGTTGTTTCTGAGAAAATTTATTGCCACTAACTGGAAGGCTTTCCATGCCGTCTTTTCCTTGCCACGCAGTGCATAGTCAAATGCATCATCTCGAAGAAGTTCACAAATCTGAGGACCAACAAAGATACCTTCCTTTATCTTAGCTTCACTTAACCTTGGAAATTTTCCATGGAGGTACTTGAAAGCTGCTTGTGTTTTGTCAATGGCCTTGACAAAGTTCTTCATCAGACCCAGCTTGATGTGTAAGGGTGTTAACAAAATCTTCCTTGATTCAACAAGTGGTGGATGCTGAACACTTTTCCTCCCAAGCTCCAATGATTATCGGAGTGGCCAATCTTTCTTGATGTAGTGGGAATCTCTTGCACGACTATCCCATTCTCAGAGAAAACAGAAGTACTTTGTGTATCCAGTCTGCAGACCAAGCAAGAGAGCAACAACCTTCAAATCACCACAAAGCTGCCACTGATGTTGGTCATAGTTTATGCACCTCAAAAGTTGTTTCATGTTGTCATAGGTTCCCTTCATATGGACTGCATGACCAACTGGAATTGATGGCAAAACATTGCCATTATGCAGTAAAACAGCTTTAAGACTCGTCTTCGATGAATCAGTGAACAGTCTCCACTCATCTGGATCGTGAACGATGTTGAGGGCTGCCATCACACCATCGATGTTGTTGCAGGCTACAAGATCACCTTCCATGAAGAAGAATGGGTCATTCAGTTCATCTTGTGTTATGAGGTGTGGTTCAGAGGAGGAGGAGGATGGGAGAAAATGTGGGTCCTGTGACATTGATGGTTCAGGACCAGAAGTTTCATCCTCTTCCTCGTCTGACTCAAGTGAGAATGATTCTGGTGATCAGGAACCGGCACGCCTTCTCCGTGGGGTACTGGGCATATAGCTGATGGAATGTTTGGATAATGCACAGTCCACTTTTTCTTCTTTGACACACCTTTCCCAACTGGAGGCACCATGCAGAAGTAACAATTGCTGGTATGATCTGTTGGCTGTCTCCAAATCATTGGCACTGCAAAAGGCATAGATTTCCTTTTCCTGTTCAACCACTGGCAAAGATTTGTTGCACAAGTGTTGCAGCATATGTGTGGGACCCACCTCTTGTCCTGATCTCCATTTTACAGGCAAAATAAAGGTGATAGGATTTCTTAACCATAGTGGTTATACTGCGCTTTTGTGATGCAAAAGTCACTTCACCACAAACATAGCAGAAGTTATCTGCACTGTTCACACAAGTACGAGGCATCTCTGCTCACTTTGGCTAAACAGAAATGTGTCCCTTTGCAAAATCAAACACTGACAAATAAGAGAGCACGACACTGTATGATTTCTAGAGCTGATATAGGGCAATTTGTTCAGCAGAGTGATGTAAGCTTTGTTATGATTACATCATCCATGACTTCTAGGAATAACATGATGCAATTCATATCATGTATGATGCAATACCAGCTTCAGATTGCATCATTCATTGTTTTGCCTAAAAAGCAAGTACTGTCCAAACCCAGTCATAGATTTATTCATAGATCCAGTCAAAGATGTATTTTAGTCATTTCTGGTTTAAATTGAGATCCCTTCCCTTTATAACTCATTTATCCTCCGCCATTCCCAAGTCAAGGGTCGTATATACTGACCCAATAGCATATCTTGAAAACTAGAGACAGTCAACAATTTTAAGTATCATTTTCATTCTCAGTGACCCAGAATTAGTAAAGTTTGACTACATTTATTTCAGAAGCATTTTGGCTGCAGAGCAGTGTAATCAGCCAAACCTGTGGACGTCAGGGGGCTTACCCTGGTGGGCCACGTGCGAAAGGTTACCAATCCCTGGGATAGGGGAAATGGGGTCCCAGCATGCGGATCCCCTTGGCAGCAGCTGGGGATCCCTTGTTAAACAGGCCAATCAAACCCTCACCCTGACAGGCCCCACCTCCCCTGCATCTGTACCACCCCGATTATCTCCCACAGACACCCTCCCCACTGAGCCCTAACCACCTGCACCTGGACCCCAGCCTGTAGATAAATCTCTGTATTAAGCATCTTCACATAACTTTCATATGACTTTGTATGATGCCTCTCTATATAACCTTGTATTAAGTCTATCCATATATAACCTCTAACTTTCATATGACTTTGTATTATGCCTCTTCATATAACCCTGTATTAAGTTATTTTCATACAACTTTGTATCAGGTGCTTTGATATAGGAACTTTGTATCAGATCCCTATGTAGAAAAACTTATAGAATACTTTGTATTAAGCCTTGGTATAATGTTATAGCCCCTAAGGATAGGTAAAGTAAAAGAAAAATGTATTTTTGCTAGCAGTAGAATAAGATTTCCCCCTCCCCACACTCCCTTAATCAATTGGCATGTTGAATGAATGAGGTGTGAATGAGCAGGCGTGGAAGGCAAGCACCTCCAGACAGCTAGTTGGAGAGGGGATGGAAGCCAGATCCAAGAACAATCAAACTTGTCACGTGGGCTCACTAAAGAAGAGCAGACATATTGATGGCCTCGGGGGGAGGGGGGGAGTTAGAATCAAGCACCTTCTTTTGGAAACAACCTCTTTGAACAGTATTGAGACAACACGCAGAAGGAAGCAGCACAAAGGACCAACGGACACAGATTTTGAATCTGGCATAGATTTGCATGAGATGGAAGCTGCTATAAATATGAGGTGTCTTGCAGAGGACCCTGGGTCTTGTCAACATTGGAGCATTGATCCAGATCAGCAGAAGCCTGGCTCCACCTATCTAACTCACCTGGCTAGTGAAGTTAAGGGGAGCAACTAGTTGGTAACAACAACAAGACAAAGTGTGTTTGTGTGTGTGTATGTGAGTGCATGAGTGTAATATAGATCATATGCATATGATACAGTGTTGATTGATGCATGTATTACCAATGAATGTGGCATTTGCCTTATTCCCCCTGAAAAGATCCTGTGCAGTACTTTAAGTACAACAACCCCACCTCCCCTGCACCCAGACTCCCCCCCTCACCCCGCTGAGCTCCAACCACTTTCACTTGATCTCCCCTGCAGATTTCCATTGCCCCTGCACCTGCCACCTCCCTGTGCATGCAGATCCCCCACTGAGCTGCCTGCACCCCGACTACCCCCCACAGAACCCTCTTCCTCCCCCACAGAACCCTCTTACTCCCATCTGGATACCCCCACACTAAGTCCCTCTGCACTTGGATCCTGATGCTGGGCTGAGCCTCCCTGCCCACATCTGATGTGCCTGGCACAAAAGGGGCAGGGCCCCAGGGTGTTTCTGTGGCAGGCCTGGCCCTTGTGCTGTGTCAGGGTCAGGTTCAGCCTCACTGCCAAGTCCCTGTCCCAGGGGAGGGGGAAGGCTGCAGGGTGATCTCCCACCTCCATGCAGCCAGTGACCTGTGCTCCCCACTGCCATGGTGGAGCTTTCACATTTATTTATTATAAAAAAAATCAGAATTTTAAAATATTATGCACAGAATTTGATGCAGAATTCCCTCAGGAATATGGGGCGCTGTACAGCTGTGATGGTGGGACTGTGAAGGGGGTGCTGGACAGTAGGGGATCTGTGGGTGGGGGAGCTGGGCAGAGGGTATGGTGTGCAGGGTGCTGTGTAGTTGTGGTGGGATGTCAGTGGGAGGGGTCTCTAGGCAGGGGGTGCTGGGCATAAGGATCTGTGGGGGAAGTCTGTGGGTGATAGGGCACTGGCATAAGAGCAGGGCACTGGGCAGGTGGCAATGTGGAAGGGGCACAATGGCAGCGCAGGGCTGGGTGGGCCAGTGTGCATCTAGCAGTTTGGGGTTTGTAAATAGTGCCCTTGTGCTGGGCTGAGTGGGGCCACTCCTTCTGTGCTGTGTCTCATTGCCCCCAACCTGCCCCTCGCTCTGCGGACTGCCCCCCATCACATGCCCTATTTCCCCAATGGGGGCCCACAAATATGTTTGGTGCTGGGCCCACAAAAAGTTAATCTGGCCCTGCAGGTGACATTGTAAATAAGAAGTGGGTGACATTATCTCTCATAAAAGTAAACAAACTTGTTTGTCTTAGCGATTGGCTGAACAAGAAGTAGGACTGAGTAGACTTGTAGGCTCTAAAGTTTTACATTATTTTCATTTTGAGTGCAGTTATGTAACAAAAAAATCTTACATTTGTAAGTTTCACTTTCAGGATAAAGAGATTGCACTACAGTACTAGTATGAGGTGAACTGAAAAATACTATTTCTTTTGTTTATCATTTTTACAGTGCAAATATTTGTAATAACAAATAATAATGTGAGCAGTGTACACTTCGTATTCTGTGTTGTAATTGAAATCAATATATTTGAAAATGCAGAAAAATATCCAAAAATACATTTAAATTGGTATTCTATTATTCTTTAACAGTGTGATGAAAACTGCAATGAATCACAATTCATTTTTTTAATTGAGTTCATTTGTTTTGAGTTAATCGCTTGAGTTAACTGCGATTAATTGACAGCCCTAATAATAACAATTCCTGTGGAAAGAGGCCAGGAGCTCTTGGGTGAGAGTGGAGTTCAGCCTCCAGAGCTAGTTCAGCTTGGGGCTGCCCTGCTGAAGGTATGGAGCATATAGTGAGGGGCAAGGATGCTGGGTGGGTGGGATGGTTCTTGTGATGTCTCAGATCTCTGTACAGCTCTCAGAGGCCCCTAAGACCCCTAGATTGGGGGGGTCCTTCTTCCAAAGTCCCTCAGTAATTGGGGATTCACATCTGGGAGGTCTGTCAGTTTCCTGCCCACTCCCTGCTAAAGAAGAGTGACTGGGATTCTGAAGTAAAGTGAATTAGGGTTGTGATTCCTCCTCTTTTGTGGCCCTGAATTGAGAGTGAGAGCAGCGGGTGGAGAAGCTAATAGCCCGGCTGTGTCTCCGTCACCTGGCTGGTGGTATCAGGGATCCTGGTGTTACCGCAGTGGGACTCCTAGGTGGAGTTGCCATTTGCAGTCCATATACAGAACTTTTACCACAAGGGAAATCAGCAGGTTGAGAGGTGCTAGGATGGGGGGAGGAAGTGGACAAAGGGAACCCCAGAAATCAGCCAGAATCCAGATCTCACATTCAATGCTATGAGTTTCTGAAGAATTCCCACCTGGAAATTGAACCTTCATCTACATTGCCACTTACTACGGTATAACTTACATCGCTCAGGGGTGTGAATAACCCCCGCCCCCCCCCAAGCAACGTAAGTTACAGTGACCCAGAGTGGACAGCACTATGTTGGAGGGAGAACTCCACTCATGGAGGTGGACATATTATGCCAATGGGAGAGAGCATGTAGCACTTCTATGCAGATGAGTCCCTAGCATCTGTTCAGCAGAATCCCTTGCCTCCAACCTTCCCATCATGGGTGGCACATGAACAGCAGGTTGAGGGAGGCTAGCCCCCAGCCATGCCCCTTACACCTGAGGCCCCACCTCTTCCATGCACACATACGCCACTGGAGGCCAAAGCACACACCCCCACTGCAGCCACCAGCCCCTGCACCAGGCTAGACCCCTAGTTGTGGAGCACCGGGAGGGCGGGCAGTATGTGTCTGCAGCTTCCCCCAGCCCCAGAGCATTAGGAGGGCAGGCAGAGTGGCCCCAGCCTCCTCAGCCCCAGAGTGTCAGGGAGGTGGGCAGCATGCCCCCAGCCTGAGCCGGGGACACTACACAGGGGGACTGGAGCTGCACACTGCCACACATAGTGCGGGTGGGAAGGGGTAAACTGGGGGCGGGGTGTGCGCAGGGCCATGCCTGGGTGTTTGGGGAGGCACAGCCTCCCCCAGCCTATGGTACCTGCCACCCATGCTTCCCATCCAGACAGATCAGAGCCGGTGACTAGTACTGGGTTTACAATGACACTGGTGCTACATTCAGAAGGAGTCCCAGCACCTGGACAGAACCCTTGCCCCCCCACTCCACCTGTGTTCCACCCTGAGGCCCTGCCCCTGCTCGCTCCTCTCTGCCTCCATCTCACCTCACCCCCCGTTCACTCCCCTCTGCCCACTGCTTGACCCTCTCTGCCCTCTCCCCCACCCACTGCTCACCTCCTCTGCTCTCTCCCCCACACTTATCCACTGATCATTCCTCACCATCCCCTGCTCCTCATGCAAACGGCTGGGAAGGGGCAAGATGCCGAGCAGGGGCACAGTTTTGGGGTGGAACATGGGGGCATGGCCTTGGGGTGGAGCGTAGATGGAGCTGGGGTAGGGTTGCCAACTTGGTCATATTTTAAAACTGTCCACTCCAGCAGGAGTGCCAGAACCTCTCCTACCTTGCCTATTCCCTTGGAGGTGACATTCCTGCCCCGCCTCTTCCCCACAAGGCTCCACCCCCGATTCACTCCTCTTCCGCCCTTCGCTGCTTTTCCCTTCCCACCTCTGATGCCTGAGTCAGGAGGGTCTTGTCTGTGGAGCTGGAGCTGGGAGGTGCATCCTCCTGAAGCAGGTAGGAGGCAGCCTGGGCTGAGTAGGGGCTGGTGTAGGTGATGACCTAGCGCTTCCCTGCTTCTTCCACTGACAGTAACCAGAGTTTGGGTTTCTGGTTAGTTGATCTGACCGGACACTGTCAGGTCCCATTTTTGACTGGACTTTCTGGCTGAAAACCAAGCACCTGGACACCCTACGGAGGAGTGGGGGAGGTTCATAGTCTGGGCACTAGGGCCCACAAAATCTTAATCCAGTCCTCCGGGTGACATAAATGAGGAGGTCTCCCCTAGGATCAGACAGGGAATGAGGAGGAATTGCTCCCCCCCCCAGCACTGCAGGATCACTGCAGAAGGATCAAGCTTTGGGAGCTAATATTCTTCCTCCCACTCTCCAGGTGCCGATGCTGATCCATTGGCATTTAACCGAGTCACACGTGGGGTGACTGTCTGGAATGATGGCCCCACAAAGGGGGTTATCTCTCTCTCTCCTGCCTGAAGTGAGGCCGGAGCAGCTCCCACAAGGGGCCTACATACCCCTTACTGAGCTGGTAATTTTCTCTCGGTGTTTCATGCCTCAGGTCTCCCTCTGTATCTGGAGGTGTCAGAAATCCTCCAATCCAAGTCAGTGACAGAAGGCAGGGGATCACCCCCTGAGCTAAAGCATAGCAGAGCATTTCCCTGGGAAGCTGAGTATGACCTGGCTCCAGAGGGGCAGGGAGCTGATGCTGCTGTCGCTGTGCAGGAAACAACAGAACCCAAAATCCATGGGATTAAACTTTCATTTGGGGGTAGAGGAAGAGGGGACCAATTTATGATTTTTGAATGGTTTGAGCTGGTGAAACTACATCCTCACCCTCAGCAAATAAATGTCTCTGCGCCCTCAACCTTCTTCCAGCTGGGATCGGAGGCATCCTCACTGGGGGATGAAGAGTAGCCTGTAATCCCCCCTAGCTCCATTCCTGGGATTAGGGAGCTCCTTGATGGGGATAAGGGAGGGAGCAGCCTGTATCCCACACTGCCCTAATGCTGGGGTGAGGGGCCTGGTGGAGAGGGACGGTGCACAGCTGGTGTGTGAACTGGCAGAAGGCAAGAGTCAATGCTCCGGCTGCTGGAGCATCAAACTGATATGCTCCAGTGTATGGTTGAGCTGAAGTAAAGGCAGCAGGAGCACAGACCGCCACTACAGCCCCTGTGTAACCAACAGCCCTCCTCCCCAAGTTCCATAGCCTCCTCACCCAGATGCCCAAGAACGCGCTGCTGGCGGCCTCTGGCCACCCAGCCACTCCACCCCAGGGGATTGCCCAAGCAACAGAAGGCTGGCCTTCAATAAGTTTTAAAGTGCAGTGTGGCCTTGTCCTTCCCTCCTCCCCCACCCAACTCGGCGCTTCCCTCCTCTCCCACCCCTCCCGGGCTACCTTGGCAGTTATCCCCCTATTTGTGTGATGAATTAATAAAGAATGCATGAATGTGAAGTAACAATGACTTTATTGCCTCTGCAAGCAGTGATCAAAGTGGGGAGGGGAGGGTGGATAGCTTACAGGGAAGTAGAGTGAACCAAGGGGGGGCGGTTTCATCAAGGAGAAACAAACAGAAGTTTCACACTGTAGACTGGCCAGTCACAAAACTGGTTTTCAAAGCTTCTCTGATGCACACCGCGCCCTGCTGTTCTCTTTTAACTTCCCTTGTGTCTGGCTGCACATAATCAGCGGCTAGGCGATTTGCCTCAACCTCCCACCCTGCCATAAATGTCTCCCCCTTACTCTCACAAATATTGTGGAGAACACAGCAAGCAGCAATAACAATGGGGATATTGGTTTCGCTGAGGTCTATCTGAGTCAGTAAACTCTGCCAGTGTACTTTTAAACATCCAAATGCACATTCTACCACCATTCTGCACTTGCTCAGCCTATAGTTGAACAGATCCTGACTACTGTCCAGGCTGCCTGTGTATAGCTTCATGAGCCATGGAAGCAAGGGGTAGGCTGGGTCCCCAAACATAACTATAGGCATTTCAACATCCCCAACGGTTATTTTCTGGTCTGAGAAGAAAGTTCCTTCCTGCAGCTTTTGAAACAGACCAGAGTTCCTGAAGACGCGAGCATCATGTACCTTTCCCGGCCATCCCATATTGATGTTAGTGAAATGTCCCTTGTGATCCACCAGTGCTTGCAGCAGCATTGAAAAGTACCCCTTACGGTTTATGTACTCGCTGGCTTGGTGCTCCGGTGCCAAGATAGGGATATGGGTTCCGTCTATCGCCCCAGCTGACCGGTAGCTGTCTGGCGTTGCAAGCTTCCAGAGGGCTATCGCCACTCACTTCTCAACTTGAGGGCTGCTCTCATCCTGGTATTCTTGACCTTCAGGGCAGGGAAAAGCAAGTCACAAAGTTCCATGAAAGTGCCCTTAGGCATGCGAAAGTTTTGCAGCCACTGGGAATCATCCCAGACCTGCAACACTATGCAGTTCCACCAGTCTGTGCTTGTTTTCCGGGCCCAGAATCTGCATTCCACGGCATGAACCTGTCCGATTAACACCATGATGTGCACATTGCCGGGGCCCGTACTTTGTGAGAAGTCTATGTCCATATCTATTTCCTCATCACTCTCATCACCGCGCTGCCGTTGTCTCCTCTCCTGGTTTTGCTTTGACAGGTTCTTGTTCTGCATATACTTCAGGATAATGCGCATGTTGGTTATAGTGCTCATAATTGCCACAGTGATCTGAGCGGGCTCTATGATCCCAGTGCTATGGTGTCTGGGCTGAAAAAAGGCGTGAAACTATTGTCTGACGTTGCTTTCACGGAGGGAGGGAGGGAGTGGGGGCCTGACTACATGTACCCAGAATCACCCACAACACTGTTTTGCCCCATCAGGCATTGGGATCTCAACCCAGAATTCCAATGGGTGGTGGAGTCTGCGGGAACTGTGGGATAGCTACCTACAGCTACCCACAGTGCAACGCTCCGAAGTCAACGCTATCCTTGGTACTGTGGATGCAGTCCGCAGACTTAATGCACTTTTGTGTGGGGACACACACAATCGACTGTAAAAAACGATTTCTAAAAAAACCGACTTCTATAAATTTGACCTAATTTCATAGTGTAGACATACCTAAGGGTATTTCTTCATTGCAATGTCAGCCCGGTGTCGCACGCTGTGCTCAGAGTAGCACCCTGGAAGCCCCATATTCACCACTGTCATATAATGACAATATGGTTTGTACAAAGTCTGCCTTGTGAGGTATCATTTTAAAAGCCTTGATCTGCTGAACATTAATATCTTCTTGGATTGTATGTGCTAGCATTGTTTGGGAAGTTATGAAGTTTTGCTCTGGGTGCATTACTGAAATATGTTTTGAGGTTAGGAAATGCCCACAACCAGCCTTTCAGGTGCAACAATGGAGGAGCCAGACTCGCTGTTGGCCCATTAAAGGTATCCACACTCCCAAGAACTATCCCAGGAGCTGTATACAATGCAGACTTCTCTGAGATAGCCCAGAAACAATGGACACTGCTTGACTCACATCATAGCAAAGGAAGTTCCTAGCAAGTTGGAAGAAACTATGAAAGAGGGGAAGAGATATCATGACTTGGCCTCTGTCCCCCACAACTCAACACCTGGAAACACATCTGGAGGACAAAGACTGAACTGAAATAATTCAGAGATCAGAAGAGACTAATAATAATATATTCAAATCAAAGTCCCCAAACAGACTAGTATTGGTTTCTCAGCAGAAAATTTTCAATTTTGGGGATTTTGTTTTCCCAGTCAGACCTTGCCACGGAAGCAGAAAGAAAATGTTTGAAAAGCCTCCTTCAGAACAGCTTTGCCTAGACACTCTAGGTGTGGGTCACTGTCATGGGCTTGGTGAGAATGGGGGCATTTTAATAATTTGGGGATGTCCCAGGGTGTTTGGGGGAGATTATGAGGATGTTACCTTTTGAGATAAAAACTAAGAAATACAGAACAAAGGTAATTATTTGAGAAATCTGGGATTTAGACATATTTTATTAAAAGCAGGGGCGGTCTGAGTTCCTGAGAATGTTTTTGTTTAGAAGGAAGCAAGGTGGCTTGGTCTGTCATTGTACCAAAGGGTAGATGGATGTTTGTAAAGGAGAGGAAAAGACTAAATGCACATAATGAGGAGAGAATTCAAACCCATGTGTACAAAGCACACTAGAGTAGTAGTCTATCACCTTACCCGCTTGGTCACCTCATCTGAGATGTCAAAACATCGACAGGAGGTAAAATCTAAGGCCAGCAGAGGTAGGGACAATAAGGAGTTTTTAAATACTAAGTGTAAGGAGGGTCTGAATGAGCTCCCCCCTCACATCTAGTGATGAGCTGGGGGAAAGACTTCAGGAACAGACCGTGTTTACATAGAAATGCCTACTCTGCCTAGCTATGCAGCAAGTATCCTTTGTATAAAACAAACAAAATATAAAGGTAATTCTTCTGTTTTCCTGCAGTCAGTAAAAAATTGATAAAAAGAAAGAATTATTTTTAAGCATTAATCTGTCCCCACCAAGGGTCTGGGAAATGTTTATTTTGTTTTTCAGACACTTTATGGGCAAGCTGGCACCAGTGGAAGAACAACTCAGAACACCATGGGTCCACTGTCGCAACAAAAAATTGTGTTCCGTGTTTGTGTTGTTTGTCTTGTTATTACTGTTATTTTGGTGGATATTGTAAATTCTTCAGGCATGACTCCCCCTTTTCATTGGACATGTCAAGCTGCCCCTTTTGGGATAAAGGGAAAATGTACCCTAATTAAACCTCTTCCACCCCCTGCTCCGCCACTTCCTTCCAAATTGTCTGTGACACACCCATCCCCATGGTGGTCTACCCCCATCTAGAGACCTGTGGTTCTTAATGCAACTGGTTTACAAATGACTATCACTCTGTTCCCCACTGAGTGGTATCTCAGTACAACATTTGTTAACTGTTCTCAGTTTACCAAAGTAGGTGAAAGAATGTTGCTATGAGTTTTTTGAAACTCATTTGAATTGGATGGATGGGAATTAAACAAGAACATCCGAAAACAGCGAGCCCTCAGAAATTACCTCTTGGAAGGTTGAAACTCGTTGAAGGAAGCTCACTCAGTGGCTCGAATCCAATGCTTGGAACATGTCCTAGGGCTACTAGATGCGGGGGATTATAACATGGATTTGCACTTAGCTCAGCCAACTGTTTGTTGGGAAATGTTATTCTAACCCCCAATCAGAGTTGGAAGGTGTCATAAACAGATAGTTAAGGGTTGATGCCTCTTTTACCTGTAAAGGGTTAAGAAGTTCACCTATCCTAGCTGACACCTGACCAGAGGAACCAATGGGGGGGATAAGATGTTTCAAAAGGAAGGAGGGAAGTTTCCTTTGTTTAGTTTCAGTTTAAGTTTTGACTGGAGTGGGAAAGCTCCAGAATTCTGCCTCTTATCAAGTAGTGAGTATTAGTGAAGGAAATAAATAGGTTTATTTCTTTGTAACTTGTCTTGGGCATTAGGGAAAAATCAAATTGGGTATTTTTTGTGTAACTAAGTTTCTGCCCAGGGGAACATCCTCTGTGTTTTGAATCTGTTGTCTGTGATATCAGCTTATATGCTATCTCCCAGAGTGTTTCTTTTACCTTTCTTTTCTTTAATTAAAAGCCTTTTTTTAAAGAACCTGATTGATTTTTCCTTGTTTTTAGATCCAAGGGGATTGGATCTGGACTCACCAGGGATTGGTGGGGGGGGAAAGGGGGTAAATAAGTAATTCGTCCTTGTTTTAAGATCCAAGGGGTTTGGATCAGTGTTCACCAGGTAATTGGTGGAGGAGTCTCTCAAGGCTACCCAGGGAAGGAAAGGTTTTTTTGGGGGGGAAGATAGAGTTTCCCAAATGACTCAAACTATTTGGGTGGTGGCAGCCAGACCAGATCTAAGCTGTTAATTGAGCTTAGGGGTTCACATGCAGGTCCCCACATCTGTACCCTAAAGTTCAGAGTGGGGGTGAAACCTATGACAGAAGGACCTCAGGATGTCATCTAGTCCTACTCCCTGCTCAAAGCAGGACCAACACCAACTAAATCATCCCAGTCAGGGCTTTGTCAAGCTGGGCCTTATAAACCTCTAAGGATGGAGATTCCACCACCTCCCTAGGTAACCCATTCCAGTGCTTCACCACCCTCCTAGGAAATAGTGTCTCCTAATATCCAACCTGGATCTCCCCCACTGCAACTTGAGACGATTGCTCCTTGTTCTGTCATCTACCACCACTGACAACAGTCTAGATCTAGCCACTTTGGAACCCCCTTCAGGTAGTTGAAAGGAGCTGTCAACTCCCCCCTCATTCTTCTCTTCTGCAGACTAAATAATCCTAGTTCCCTCAGCCTCTCCTCGTAAGTCCCCTGCCCCCTAATCATTTTTGTTGCCCTACCCTGGACTCTCTCCAATTTGTTTCTGTAGCGGGGGGGGGGGCGAAAACTGGATACAATGCTCCAGATGTGGCTTCACCAGTGCCAAATAGAGGGGAATAATCATTTCCCTCGATCTGCTTCTAATGCTCCTACTTATGCAGCCCAATATGACCAGTTACCCATATTGAATGCAGACACAGCAATATTTGATAAATTGGTTACTGTCCATTCAGTAGGTTATTCCCTACTTATTCATAAATAATGAAGATGCTCTAAGTGGATGGGAGAGAGCTGTCCCATCCATGTAATTAATCCATCTCCCGAGAGGTGGTAGCTATATCAGTAGGAAAAGCTATGTCGGTGGGTGTGCAAGGTGGTGTCTACATGTATATATAAAGTTTAAGCAAACCCCATTCTTAAAACCACTGTGGTCTGGGAACAGAAAAGGAGCTCTCTGAGGCAGGGCCTGTCCTTCAAAATCCTTAAGATCACTGACTAGCCTATGCAAATGTCATGGGGGTACAGCTCAGTGGTAGAGTGTTTGACTGCAGATCAACTGGTCCTTGTTTCAAATCCAAGTGTCCCCTTAGAAGCCTCTTCCTTTAACAAAAATAATTGCATATCCATTTCTATTATGTTCAGGAGTTCCACTGAATAGGGATGCCTGAAATCAATGGAAACACTTAATATTTTCCTATGCAAATGCATAAAAACCTAGCAAACATGTCCCTCAGCTTAAATCAGTTCCAATCCTCTAAGTGTCTATTTTATGTTTTCATCAATTAAACAAAGGCACATGAAGACACATTTGCAGGTCCTTGGCCTCCATGGGCTACAATGTGTAGAAGAAAATGAACCACATCAACTTGGGAGGAATGGACTAGTCTGTATTACATTTGGTAAGTAAGTTGCCATTGGGACTGAACATTCTACTGGCGGTGGACAGGAACCTCTTACAAAAATAAAATAATCAAGTTTTACCAAACTACCTGTTACACATAGAATCCTCTTTTTGTGCATACAATATAAATTGGGGCTCTAATAAATGTCAACCTTCCTTTAACACAGATCGTTGTTCCTTGTAACTTTCAGAAGCATTCAAATGGCAGCTGTTTAAAGGTAATGTGCTTCTAGTTCATGATCAGCAGCAGAGTCTCTGTAAGTTTACCAACCATAGAGCTGGTTGTGTCTGCATCTAAGTAACTGCAGAGATAGTGTAGTACCAGGTAGTTAATTGCACAGTCTCACTTTCTGGTCTCATTGATCATTTGGGTAGAAACAGCAATGGTTTGGTGGTTTTTGTTTTCCCCCCCTTCATTTTCTCCTAAGGAATGTGTGATCTTGACCATGTTATTTTAAGTTCCCTGTGGGTCAGGAAAATTCCATCTCCTTGAAATAGATGGGTAAGTGACCTGTTTGTATAACCTAAAATAAAGGAGCTTTTGTAAAGCAGTTTCATCTTTAAATATGCTGGGATAAAAATTGTAAATACTAAATTCCACAGCCAGACACCAGGCCAGGATCAATTGATGGGGCCAGGATCAATTAATTACAGAAGAAACAAACTCTTGGGAAGTAGATGTAATTTGTCCCCAAAGCTTTCTTTGTTTTCATATGCTACCAGGGATTCTCTTCTAGAGGGCAGAGTTAAGGTTATCTGGGCATGTACCATTGCTCTGTATTCCCTGTTTTTCCAGAGTTTGAGTTTTACTGAACTTGATGTTCTGGAAGGGTAAGAGATATTCACAGTAAAAGTTAACTCCATGTTAACAAAGGCTGTTGTTAGTGATGAATAATGAGACTAATCTCTCACTGCGGTAACTCCAATGACTTCAATGTACTCTTTCCCCATTTCTAGTTCCAAAAAAATAAGCAAATTAAAACAACCTTGAGAACTAAAATGCTGTGAGAAAGTGGAAGTTTTAGTAGCTCAAATAATTCAGTTTCTTCTGGGTCTTGTGTGTATGTAAATGGCACAACCCATTAATTTATAAACACATCTTTCTTAACTTCTTTAAATATTATGTAGTACATTAACTATATCAAGTGGGTTGTTCCATGCAGTGAGGTTTTCATGCATTGCCCCAAATATATTTTTCATATTATGTAAATGAACACAACTCGTTGAACACAAAATTGTGTATTTCATGCTGTGAACTGTGTCGGTAGCTCAGATTCATAGGTTTATTCTCTCTCTCTCTCTCTCTCTCTCTCTCTCTCTCTCTCTTTCTCTCTCTCTCTCTGTGAGGCATAACAAAATAATTTAGTGATGCTGAAAACATTCCCTTCTCCTCCAGAACTGCCTTGGAATCATATTCCCTTTGTAGATTAATCTGCCCCTGTGTCTCTACAAGGAAAATATAGTTTCTATGAAAAAGAAAACAATTTTTTAATTAAAGGGACTGAGACAGAATAGCCACATGATGGCGACACATCAGGAATGCAAAGCAACAGGTTCCTTGTTTGCACATTGATGGTGACAAGGGATTGAACTCGACTCCCCTCTTTTCACAGACACAGTTTTTTAATTCTTTGAGGTCAAACATAAGTTTAAATGTTGTACTTAATACTCTGCCTTGTAGCTTCAACAGCCACAAGATGAGTTAGTGCAGCCTAGAACTTGTTTCTGTGTTTAGGTGGTTTTCACCTAAACATTCAAGCAATTCACAGTAATGTCCCAAGCTCCCCAAGTCCCACTGATAGCTGAGCTCTTCCTGCCCATTGAGCCCAGCAGAGACAGTGGCTGGTGGGTGAATTTGTACCCAAATAACTGACAGAACCAAGCAAAGAGCAAAGAAATGTTTGCTTCAGTCAGTAGGTCTCTGTTTCTCTTGCTCATTCTCTCTCCCCTTCTCTGATAATGAGCAACGGTAAGAGAAGAAGAGGTTAAAACATGTGCTAGGTGTTAGCTAGGTTTGGATGACAAATTTAAAACTATCACAGCGCCCTCTAGTGTGACACTGACACTATCAGATTCGGACCTTTTATTGACACTCCATTAATAACTGTTTCCCTGAAGTACTTTGCTATGATTATTTCAATAGCTCCTACACCAATACCTGCTGCCCCTTCTGGCTGGTTCATTGCACTATATGGAACCTGCACCTAAAATTACACCCTTCCTGGGAGCAAGATTCAAAACTGGCCAAGGAAACCCCATTGGGTTTCAAGTGCAGCCCAGGCAGGGAGGTAAGGGGTAGGGTGACCAGACAGCAAGTGTGAAAAATCAAGACAGGGGGTCAGGGGTAATAGGCTTCTATAGACGAAAAAGCCTCAAATATCGGGACTGTCCCTATAAAATCGGGACATCTGGTCACCCTAGTAAGGGGACAGCACAAGGGGTCTCAGAGCTTCTCTTTTGTCACAGGGAGAAGGGATGGGGGGACTAATAGTCATGACTCCTGGGTTCTATTCCTGGTTGTGAGAGGAAAGGAGTGTCTAGTGGATTAGATTGGGAGGCCTAGGAGTCAAAGAGAAAGCATATTCCTTTTCAGCTTTATTGAACAAGAATATGGCTTCTCATTTCTTAGGTTCTGATGCCATCATGTGGCCATTTTATTTCACTTCTTATTGCTAAAATGTTTGGGTACTTTGCATAGAAACGTAATTTCCTTGGGAGAGACGGAGAAGTGGAAGATGTATTGCTTTAATCTTCTGAAAAATAGATAAGGATTAAATATTCCCTAGAAAGCTCAGTGCCAACCGTCCTCCCTCGCTGCTGCCAGTGAAGCTCAGTTCTGTCCCACAGCCCCAAGAACTGCTGGGTGCAAGTCTTAGCCCTGATGTGAAGTAAATGTAGGGGTGACTCTGCCTGCCTAGACTTTTCAGTAGAAAAATTTAGACACAACACCATGCCTGGTGAAGGAGATACAGATGTGTTGTTTGATTGTTTTTCTCATTTTAAATGTACTTGATCATTTTGATGGCAAAAATATTAGTATGAGAGCATGAGAAAAGGAAGAAACAGTGAAAATACCCATGGGAGAAAAGGGGTTTCTGAGAGATGGGATAGAGATGGAAATTTTTATGAAAGGGGGAGAGGCCAAAGTAGGGCCCTTAGCTGGAGCAAAGGGGGAGGTTTTTTGTGCAGTTTCATTTTAACCAGCCTCACATCCTGTAGTCCCTACTTCCCCACCTCCCCAACATGTGACCTAGAGCCTCCCCACTGGCAGAGCCACCTGTGACTCCTGAGACAGCCCTACTGGTCTGGCCCTCCTCCCCATTGCAAAAACTGCAGATCCCCAGCACTCCCTCTCCTAGCTGGATCCCCTGGCAATCAGAGCTCTTCGCAGAACTGCCATGGTTGCTTTCCTCGGTATCTGGTCAAGGATGGCTACCGGCTTCTCCTGAGAATGCAGCTGAGAAATGACTCGCCGTTCCCTGTGGGCTCTGAGAAGCAGGATGGGCCCTGTATGATAAAGTCCATGCAACATTCCCCTCTCATCCCAGCCCTGGTATGTCGCCAGTAGCCTGCTGTTCCCGGGTTGCAGCAAAGGATGTTTCCCACCATCCAGGAGACCCCAGCCTGGGACTAAAGTCGGCTTCAGGCTTCTCCTCTCTCCCTTCTTGGAATCAAGATCATGTTTTTACCATGAGTTAAAACAGCCCGAAGCCCCAGATGTCACAAGTTCCCAGTGTCTCCAGGAAGACAATTTGTAAATCCCAGATGAGTGGCGTTATATCAGTTCTCAGACTGAGTCCTTTGCTCATAATCCTGAGGATATTGTCCCACCATGGGGCCATTTCCCACCTCTCTTTCATACAGAAGCACAATTTTCTTTACACAGACACAGGAACAGCAAGATCTTTCTCTGTCTCTTGTGGAAAGCAGGGTGCCGAATTCCATGGAAACGATGGAGAAGCAGGGGGCCCTGGGCACATCCAGTCCTGGCAGTGAGATGTTCCCTCCTCTCTTTCTTTATGCTCCTGTTGTTATTTCATGGACTGTCTGGGATGGGGAAAAACCTGAGTTCACTCCAAGTGAAGGGGAAAAGAACCATGAAAATCTCAAGACCCAACCCCTGCTACCAGGATCACTGAGGTGCTGGGAATCTGTATGGGAAAGGGACTGTATGAATTGTCAAGGTGGGGAATGAATAACAATCTACAACAAGATCCACCTCATTAACCACCGACACAGGCTAATCCTGCTGCAGATAGAAGGGAAACTGGGAGTGATTCTTCGCTGTTCAGCCATGGAAACAGTGACCCAATTGCACCGCAGAGAATGTGCTGGGGAAAGCTGGACTTTACAAGCAGGTGGAACTAGTAGATCCTCAAAACACCTAGACCTCCCCCACACCACTTCTGCCACCTGGGTGAGGTGTTGAGCTACTGACAGTGTCCCCCACCACCATGACCTTACAGCAGGGGATTGCAGCACCCCCCCACCCAATGCAGGGGAGAGGGCTGATTGTATTTCTGCACCCTGATTCCAGGGCACAAACTCTTTCTGCCCCACACATAGAATGTGGCCCTGCTGAAAAGTGACCCCTATGAACAAGTAACTTCCAGGAGAGCATGATTAGTCCTCAGAGAAGGGAATGGGCTTCTCATGAAGCTTATAGGTCACTGGATGCTCTGGGAACAGGAGGGCTCTGAGTGTAACCCATAGCAAATGCAATGTAGCTGGGGATGTAGCTCAGTGGTAGAGCACATGCTTTGCATGTATGAGGCCCTGGGTTCAATCCCCAGCATCTCCAGGTTCATTTTTTCACCCTGCTGCTTTGCTCATACCCAGAGGGGATATGTCTCAACAGTCTCCCTGCATGAGTTTCAATCCTGCTCCGTGAGGGACAAGTGCCAATTGCATGGAAGGTCTGTGAGGGTTTACTGCTCCTAAATCACCTTGGTATGTTTAATATTCCCACCTGCTGTGCTGCTTGGGACAATGGTAGATGAGAAGGGCAAATCCTCCGGCATGGGAGGGAAAGGTCCCATCTGCACAGACTAAGAGGCAAGGAAACAGAGGGGCAGTGAGTGCACAGAGAGGAGACAGGTCAATGATTTACACCCAACAGGGGACACTGTCTTTTTGAGGTGAGTGTAGCTTGCTTCAGATGGTGCAGATGATAGATAGAAAAAAGGCTGGAGTCAATGACAGATGAGACCATAGAAGGGGAAGGGGAATGGCAGCCCCACAGGAGGTCCTGGGTGCTCAGATGCCCCAGTTATTGCACCCTGGCCTGTCGTAGAGAGAGAAAAGACACAGAGGGACCCAGCCCCCCTACAGTGATCCCATGGACAAGAACCTGGTTGGGAGTGGGGTGAAGGTTCCCTCTGGGCAAAGGGGAGCTGAAATCCCTCAGTGTCCTGCAATTTAAATGATGCAAGCTTCAAACCCTGCACGGGCGTCGGCTGAGATGCATCTGCAGAAGGTTGGGCTGGACAGGGGCGGCAGGTTTGTATAATTTTTGGTGGTGCCCAGAATGGGACCAAGTCCTGTCCCACCCCCCACCCTGCACACACCTGCCTAAGGCTCTGGGAGGAAGTTTGGGTATGGGAGGGAGAGGGATTGAGGTCTGGGAGAGAGTTTGGGTTTAGGGTCTGGGCTCAGTCAGGGCATTGGGGTGCAGGAGGGGGTTCAGGGGACAGGCTCTTGGAGGGAGTTTGGGTGTGGTTGTGGGGTCTGGGTTGGGGTAGGGGGTTGGGGGTGCAGGAGAGGGTGAGTGATGCAGCATTTACCTTGACATCTCCTGAAAGCAACCCACACACCCCTCTGGCAGCAACCCGTAAGCGGGAGGGCCGGGAGCATCTCTGTGCACCACTGCCCACAGACTCCACCCCCACAGCTCCCATTGCCACAGTTGGCAGAGTTGGCACTCGGGGCAGGGGGGAGCACATGGAGACCCCCCCCACCCCAGGGACTGCAGGGATGTGCGAGCCGCTTCCGGGAGTGGCATGTCACATGGAGTGAGGGTGGTGCAGGACAGAGCCATCTATAGTCAATTGTCCTGGTTAATGGGAGCCATCAAGATTCCAAACCACTATTAATGGCTGACACTTTGCATAATTACAACAGGACCTCAGAGTTATATTTCATATTTCTACTTTTAGATACAAGAATTCATAGATTCATAGACTCTAGGACTGGAAGGGACCTCGAGAGGTCATTGAGTCCAGTTCCCCGCTCTCATGGCAGGACCAAATACTGTCCAGACCATCCCTGATAGACATTTATCTAACCTACTCTTAAATATCTCCAGAGATGGAGATTCCACAACCTCCCTAGGCAATTTATTCCAGTGTTTAACCACCCTGACAGTTAGGAACTTTTTCCTAATGTCCAACCTAAACTTCCCTTGCTGCAGTTTAAGCCCATTACTTCTTGTTCTGTCCTTAGAATGATAGGTTCCAACAAATAGGATGAACACACACAATAGATTATAAGTTTTGTAATGATACAAGAGACCTTTTGCATTAAGCATGTTCCAGTTACATTATATTCACACTCATTAGCATATTCTCATAAAATCATATGGAGTGCAACGTCGAAGCAGGGAAAGGGTTTTAATGTGGCACCTGGGAGCAGTTGAATTTCATGTTCAGGCTCTGGTATGAGTTCCTCCAGGTTTCTCATAAACACACAAGGACCTTAGCAGGTGCTTTCGATACAGGAATGGCCCAGATAAGGTAAAGTGATGGGGATTGCATTTTCTCTTTTTATTTTTGTATTCCCAGTAACATTTCTGTTTGTGATTTCGTTTTGCTTTATATAACTGTGTTTTCTCCTGGATTTGATATTTAACTAAAAAAAGAATAAGGCCTTAGGGCACTGGTTGAAGGAGCAGGCTGGGACTAGGACTGCTAAGAGAGCTAGAGTAGCAGGTTTTCTGTATTGTTTCCTGCTCTCTTTTTCTTGACTAGTTTCTCTTCTGCACGAAATTTGCTTTTTTTAAATTTTGCATGTGAGCCTGGTTTGCATCAGACTTTTAAGACTGCAAGAGTGGGTAGGTTGATGAGCTGGGCCTTCTAGCATTCAGTTGGGAATGAGGTGGGGAACACAAACTGAGAGAAACAGTTGCTGGCCTGTGAGGAATGGCTTGGCCAGTGGCGTAAGTGGACCTTGTCATTACCTACAAGGTTGTAATGCTCAAGACCTATCTTTTGGATGCGGCGAATTTCCTCAGCCACGTATATCCCCCTGCTCCATGAGTGCTGCTGAGACTGAACACGATGGCCTTCCACTTCTTGTGGGGCAATAGGATGTCCCTACCTTGTCAGGAGAAGTGTGGCTTTTCTGCTGTATTAGAAGGGGGGGTTACACGTGGTGGGCTTTAAAGTCTTTTATGGCTCTACTTTTTTATTTTTCAATTTTCAGTGGGTGGCTGAGCTGGAGGGGAATGGCGGGGCAACCACAAAGAACACAAATAACTCTTTGGATATGGCCGTATTTTTTTTTTTTTAATCACACTGGGTGCAGTACCGGGTATGGGATGGCTGATGATGGTGGAAGGGGGAGGAGACTAGGAAGCCCCCCCAATGTTCTTCTACTCCCACTTTACATCCTACAGGATTTTCAGTGGGTGGCTAGGTGGAAGGTGCTTATAGGATGGCTTCTTCCGCAACAGTGGCCGCCCTCACCACAGCGGTGGCCACAGCAGCGAGGCCCCTCCTTCAGCTCAGTCTGAACAGAGGTCAGCGTACCCCTGGGTGAGACAGGCCAGTTTTAGGGAACTTCCTCTGAAGGTGAGCAACTGTCCCTAGAACTTACTGACAGGAGGTTTAAAGTATTTGCAAATGTGCATGGCCGGCATGTGCAGAGCAAAGGCTGCCCAGGGGCACTGTGTCAGGCTCTGGCACAGCTTGAGACAATGGACCACCTTCAGCCACCAGGTAACCGAGGATCTAAGGCAGGAATGGGGTGAGGAAGCAAGTCAAGCTGAGCAAGGCAGGCAAAAATTCATCTTGCCTAGGTGGGAGCTTGCAATGATGCCCTTTTTGTGTGCCATCGCTGACAAACACATCCCGGACAGAGAAGCAGCAGGCCAGAAAAGTGCTTTTTGGATCCTGAAGTAGCTCAGTCGGGAGAGCGTTAGACTGAGAATTTAGAGGTCCCTGGTTCAAACCCAGGCTTTGGCATGCTCTTTGGTCCCTTTATGTTCAGCAGTGGACTGTTTTGTGGAAGCGCAGCAGTGCCTTTACCTGCCATGAGTCCCTCATTTTGGGCTCCCAAGTAAGAAAAGACAGTGTGGATTTGTGCACCGAGTTGGCCCACCTGACCTTTCTTTCTTCTCTTGCTCTTTCTCAGCAAGGAGAAGAAAAAGAAGCTCTCCTTCAAGCTGGAGTCAGAAGGGCGATATAAGGATGACTTCCTGAGCGCCGGCTCCAGTCCTTTGCTCTACCAGCTGACCTATCAAAGGGTTGCCATGACTTTCTCCAGGTTAGCCCATTGGTATGTTCAGAATGGAGAGAGGTAACTAGTGGTGTTCCCCAATGGTCAATCCTAGGACCAATCCTATTCAACTTATTCATAAATGATCTGGAGAAAGGGGTAAACAGTGAGGTGGCAAAGTTTGCAGATGATACTAAACTGCTTGAGATAGTTAAGACCAATGCAGACTGTGAAGAAGCACAAAACTAAGTTATTGAGCAACAAAATGGCAAATGAAATTTAATGTGGATAAATGTAAAGTAATGCACAGTGGAAAAAATAACCCCAACTATGCATACAATAGGATGGGGGCTAATTTAGCTACAACTAATCAGGAAAGAGATCTTGGAGTCATTGTAGATAGTTCTCTGAAGATGACCAAGCAGTGTGCAGCGGCAGTCAAAAAAAACCCAAACAGAATGTTAGGAATCATTAAAAAGAGGATAGAGAATAAGATGAAGAATAACTTATTGACCTTATATAAATCCATGGTACACCCACATCTTGAATTCTGGGTACAGCTGTGGTCCCCTCATTTCAAAAAAGATATATTTGCATTAGAAAAGGTTCAGAGAAGGGCAGCTAAAATTATTAGAGTTTGGAATTGGTCCCATATGAGGAGAAATTAAAGAGGCTAGGATTTTTCAGCTTGGAAAAGAGGAGACTAAGGGGGGATATGATAGAGGTATATAAAAGAATGAGGGGTGTGGGGAAAGTGAACAAGGAAAAGTTATTTACTTGTTTCCATAATATAAGAAGTAGGGGCCACCAAATGAAATTAATGGGCAGCAGGTTTAAAACAAAAGGAGGTTCTTATTCACACAGCATTAATTTATCTGCAAAAAGAAAGAGGAGTACTTGTGGTACTTGGGCGCTTGTGGCACCTTAGATACTAACAAATTTATTTGAGCATAAGCAGGGACCAACCCTAGCTCCTGCCCCACTGTGCTTTTGCCCACAGCCCTTTTACAATCATTCCCTGGGGGGCCCCACAAAAATGTTTGACACTGGGCCAGCAAAAATTTAATCCAGCCCTCAAGGTTAAGGGTCTATTACAGGAATGGGTGGGTGGGGTCTTTTGGCCTGCAAGGGTGCAGCAGGTCGGACTAGATGATCACACTGGTCCATTCTGACCTTAAAGTCTCTGAGTCTAAAAGGGAGAGGGAAGTAAAGGAAAGTTTTTAAAAATAAACCAAACGTTGGAATACAAAGATGACTTCAACAGCTCACTGTATAGTCGCTCCCCTTTCTTCCTCCACTGTGTATTTAATGACCTACTGGGATTAGGGACATTGATTCTCTCATTCCATTGATAAACTGGTACAATGTGACTGAAATTAAACCAATTCCCAGCAGAGAAAACATCACATCACTGCATTGGCTGGGAATTGAAGCCAGGTCAACTGCTTAGAAGGCAGCTATGCACACCACTATACCACCAATACTTCTGGCAAAAGTTCCTCTCCTATATGCCACTTATGCTTGCCAAATGACTCACCCCCCCCCCCCGAGCTAAGGAGCTGGCTGGAGAGGCTGGAGGCAGCCTGTCAGTTGTGAGCAGAGCTAAGCTCCCAGAGTGACTGACAGATGGGGATATGGGCTCTACATCCCAGCCTGAGGTAGCACCAATCCCATTTATGCTCTCAGAGAAGGGAAATGAAAATCAATGACCATAATGACAAACTTTACCCCAGAAGGAAGGAGACAGCTCCTTTTAAAGCACATTCTGTGTTGGTTCCTGCTATGTACAGATGGTTTTATTGCTGTTGATGCCAATCCTTGGGCTCTGCCCGGATAAGGAACGATTCAGGCTGTCACTCAAGTGAAGAAGGGAGATGATTTTTTTGACAGGGACGGCTGCCTCGTTTTAAGGGTGTTTGTCTGTCACCTTTTAATCTAGTGGGTACTTGGTACATGCAGGTAGGCCCCGCTCCTGGGTCTTTCCCGAGGAAATAAAGTTTCTACACAAAATCCCAAAGCTTTTCACTGAAAGGAGGGAAAGGAAATGGCCACAAGATGGAGCGAGGACATAAGGAATGTAACACAACCCCGTTCTTAGGGGTAAGCCATTATTTTTTGTCAGGGTCCAAAATTATTAGTCAAGATCTAGTCAAGGTCCAGACTCCAGCATAAATAATAAAAAATAACAATAATGATGATAATAAGTAAATAAAAAGATTTTGGGGTCCATTCAAAAGCGATGTGGTCCGCTGTCTGCCTATTGATTACCCCACATTGACTCTGAGAGGTGATTTATCTCCACTCTCTTGGATTTGAAGAGCTGGTTAGTTTTACCCTTGGTATCCCACCAGGCTGAACAAGCCATGTTATCGATGATGACACTAGGATTGAAGGATTATATCGTATTATAAAAAACTGTAAATAAAAATGTCGTCTGAACGTGAGCGTTCTGTAATGAAAGGCTGGTTCCCCCAGTGGAGTTCCAAATGCTCTGCTAGAAATGCCCTCTGGGACTTCAGCACTCCCCAGCAGGAGTGAAAGGAGAAGCCCCCAGCACTGCACTTAGCTCCAGGCTGAATCATCGGGGGCGGGGAATTGACTTCTTTGCTGCTGAGAACAGAGCCAGGACAGTTCTCTGGGAATGAAGGTTCCCAGCCTGACCCAGCTGCTTCATTGCCCCCTGGAGCCCTGCAGGCTTAGACTGTCCCTGAGGCTAGGCAGCTGCTCAGTGAGCTCTTCTGGTGTCTCTGGCAGTGCAGGAATATCCCACTCTAAGGGCCTGAGTTCAGCCATCAGGAAAGGCAGCAGCTTTGCTCCCTCCTTCTAAACAGAGCTCCAAGGCCGTGGTTCTGAACCGGGGGGGGAACGAGGAAGATTTGGGGGTCCGCCAAAATAAACCAGAAAGCAGGGCCGGCATTAGACTCACTGGGGCTCAGGGCAGAAATCTGAGCTTGGGAATAAAGGCAGCTCTGGGCTTTCCCTCTCTCCCTTCCTGAGAATAAAAGTCATGAAGCCTCTTGGGTCTGAATTAATGTCCCATTTCCCACTATCTACTCAAAAGAAACAAATGTTTCTAACCCAGGTGAGTGGAGTTAATTCAGTTCTCCCCCCACTGCAACTTGAGACCATTGCTTCTTGTTCTGTCATCTGCCACCACCGAGAACAGCCCAGCTCCATCCTCTTTGGAATCCCCGTTCAGGTAGTTGAAGGCTGCTATCAAATCCCCCCTCATTCTTCTCTTCTGCAGACTAAATAACCCGTTCCCTCAGCCTCTCCTCATAAGTCATGTTCCCCAGACCCCTCATCATTTTCATTGGCCTCTCTCTAATTTGTCCACATCCTTTCTGTAGTGGGGGGCCCAAAACTCAACACAGTTCTCCAGATGTGGATTCACCAGTGCCGAATAGAGGGGAATAATCACTTCCCCCCCTTTAGGGCTATTGTGATTCAGAGAGCTATGCTATAGGGTGCCTTCCCTGCGAGAATTTGACAGGGTGGATCAACATAGATGCACATTGTGACCCTTCTCATGGAGCTGAGGGCTGTGAGTTTCTTTGTTGCCACCTGCCACTAGAAAGAGGGACTATTGCATTTGGCAGCTGGATGTTAGCGACCAAACTCACCCAGCCTGTCAGGCACTCAAGCACCCGTCTCTAAGCTACAGCAGCCCTGCCAGTTAACAATAGAGGCACCCTCACCCCTGGTTCCTTCAATGTGTCCCCATCTGGGGTCCAGCCCCAATCACCAGATACTCATAGAAATCCAAGATCCTCCCTTCCTGAAGCAATGGTATATCCCAGGATACCAGTTTTACTGTAGACCACTGCTACTGTATCACACATAGCACTTGAGTTCAGTTATCAAAGAAACGGAAATTTATTTAACAAGGGATAGAGATTTAAACAGAAACAAATGTGAGTGATGGAAACCAACTGTTACCAACAAAACAAAATCACAAAATGCAACCTAAACTTTTTAATAGTTACCTTTCCTATCTAAGTAGATTCTCACCTCACACTTCAGTCTCTTGCAGTGATTACTAGTCCCTAGTAGCCACAGTCCTGCCTTTCATGAAGCACCACTGGTTGTTAGGGATCTGCATGGCTCAGACAAAAGGTGGAGTGATGGGGAAGGAGGGAATCTCTGAGTCACCCCCATCTGCTTCCAGTGTCACAGTTGCTGAAATGACACTTTTCTTCCTGCCCCTGCTCCTCTTCATTTACATATAATTTGAAACGTTCCCAATATAACTGCTCTTCAGCACAACCCAGGCCAACATAAGAACAACTGGCAATGATACAAACTGTATCATTGGTGATTAACAATAACTTTGCAACAGGAGGAATGGTATAAATGTAATGCTCCCTGGTTCCTGAAAGGAAGGGCACACTCAAATTACTCATGAGACAATGGAGTTGATAGCCCTAGAGGTTTCTATGGTGTTGATCTCCCTTGCAGATTCTCTGATGACTAACATGGGCTAAGTGCCAAGAGAAGGTATTCCCACACTCACTGCATTTATAGGGTTTCTCCCCTGTGTGGATTCTCTGATGTCTAATAAGGTGCGAACTGCGATTGAAGGTGTTCCCACACTCACTGCATTCATAGATCCTCTCCCCTCCGTGGATTCTCTGTTGTTTAGAAAGGTCTGAGCTGTTAGTGGAGCATTTTCCACACTCACTGCATTCATAGGACCTCTCCCCTGTGTGGATTCTCTGATGCTTTATAAGGACGGAGTAATCACATAAGATTTTCCACACTCAGTGCATGTATTTTTTCTCTTTCCGCTGAGGATATCCTGTTGTGTTGTGGTTTCCTTGAGGTCCTTCTGAGTTTCCTGACAGGAAATACATTTACCCACTTTTTCCCCTGCCTGCTTTCTCTGCTCTCTTTCTGGTCTTTCCTGAATCTCACAGGATTTTCCCTGCTCATGTTTCCTGGACACATTCCTTTCTGATCTTTGTGATAATGCTCTGTGTTTATCCACTTGCTCAACATTTTCCTGCTGAGAATTCTGCTCCTCTTTCTCACATACCATTGCATCACCTGCTGTGATAGAGACAGAAACTGAAACAGGTATGGAAAGGGGAAAACCAAACCAAAACAAGTGCTGGAGAGAGGTCAAAAATAAAAATCAGAAACTGAACTCCTGCAAACTCTTCCCCCAAACAGGAGAGAGGAGGGGATCAATTCGGCATTCACATCCCATCCAAATTCACAGGGGGAAGGGAGGAAGCTACTTCCTGGTGTCTGCTAGGGTCTACAGGAAGCCATGAGCTATATTTACCCTGAGGATACGACCCCTGCTAGGGACAATAATGAAGTGAGAGACCTTCCAAGGGCTTTGTAGGGTGTCCCAGATGTTTCCTTCAGGCACTTACAGATTCTGAGTTGGTTTAATGTTTCCTCACCTGTGCAGGGAGTTCTCAGGATATCTCTTTCCTCTGAACGCTGGAGGTCTGGGACCCAAGGCTCTTCCCCTTGTTCCAACTGGGAGATCACATCAGGTTTTAAAACTGGAAGTGCTGCTCAAATGAAAGAAAACAAAGGAGTTCAGTTGATTTCATAAGACTTTGTCATAAAAAAACATTCTATTAATTTAACTTCAGTGCTTAGTGTGACCTGGTGTGCCTGGGGCAGTCCTCACTGAAAATGCCAAGGTCAGGGCAGGCTGAAAAAGGGAGAGCAGATGCTCTCAAAACTGGTGGTTAACACTGAAGTTAAACTCACTGACCAGTCACAAACTGCTTCTGATCCTCCACATTGGTTATCGAGAAGCTGAAAAAAGAAATCACACAGCCCCCTTTATTGCATTCCAGTTCTCTGACTGCCAATCAGAACCTAAGTCCAGTACAGTGAGAGGTTATTTAAAAACTCTGCTCACAAACAAAATGTTTTTCTGACCCCAATGGGTCAGTCACATTACAAGGTCACATACGTTTGGATCTTACCCAAATTATCACACTGCCAGCCAATCCTTTAGCATCTGAACTAAAGGTGAAAAGAAAAGAAAAGAAAAGAAAAGAAAAGAAAAGAAAAGAAAAGAAAAGAAAAGAAAAGAAAAGAAAAGAAAAGAAAAGAAAAAGTTGTTAAATGAGATGCATTCAGAAACCTATATATTAGGCCTGGTCTACACTACGACTTTAATTCGGATTTATCAGCTTTAATTCGAATTAACCCTGCAACCGTCCACACAACGACGCTATTTATTTCGATGTAAAGGGCCCTTTAAATCAATTTCTGTACTCCACCCCGACGAGCGGAGTAGCGCCAAAATCGATTTTAACATTTCGAATTAGAGATAGTGTGGCCGCAATTCGATGGTATTGGCCTCCGGGAGCTATCCCACAGTGCATCATTGTGACCGCTCTGGACAGCAATCTAAACTCGGATGCACTGGCCAGGTAGACAGGAAAAGCCCCACGAACATTTGAATTTCATTTCCTGTTTGCCCAGCGTGGAGAGCACAGGTGACCACAGATAGCTCATCAGCACAGGTAACCATGCAGGCTGATAATCGAAAAAGAGCACCAGCATGGACCGTGAGGGAGGTACTGGATCTGATCGCTGTATGGGGAGAGGATTCAGTGCTTGCAGAACTTTGTTCTAAAAGACGAAATGCAAAAACTTTTGAAAAAATCTCCAAGGGCATGATGGAGAGAGGCCACAATAGGGACTCTGAGCAGTGCCGCGTGAAAGTCAAGGAGCTCAGACAAGCCTATCAAAAAACAAAGGAGGCAAACGGTCGCTCCGGGTCAGAGCCGCAGACATGCCGCTTCTACGCCGAGCTGCATTCAATTCTAGGGGGGGCTGCCACCACTACCCCACCTGTGATCATGGATTCTGGGTCGGGGATAGTCTCATCAGCGACGCCTGAGGATTCTGCCGATGGGGGAGAGGAGGAGGAGGAGGATGAGCTTGCAGAGAGCACACAGCACTCCGTTCTCCCCAACAGCCAGGATCTTTTTCTCACCCTGACTGAAGTACCCTCCCAAGCCTCCCAAGCCAGTACCCAAGACTCTGACCCCATGGAAGGGACCTCAGGTGAGTTTACCTTTTAAAATATAAAACTTGTTTTAAAAGCAAACGGTTTTTAATGATTACTTTGCCTGACTTTGCATTCGCGGTCAGTTCAGCTACTGGAAAAGTCTGTTAACGTGTCTGGGGATGGAGCGGAAATCCTCCAGGGACATCTCCATGAAGCTCTCCTGGAGGTACTCCGAAAGCCTTGCCAGAAGGTTTCTGGGCAGTGCATCCTTATTCCCTCCTCCATGGTAGGACACTTGACCACGCCATGCTTGCAGCAAGTAATCTGGTATCATTGCCTGACAAAGCCTGGCAGCGTATGGTCCCGGTGTTTGCTGGCATTCAAGCAACATCTGTTCTTTATCTTGTTGTGTAATCCTCAGGAGAGTGATATCACTCCTGGTAACCTGGTTGAAATACGGGAACTTAATTAAGGGGACAGAGGTGGCCGTTCCTACTGGGCTGTTTGCCTGTGGAGGAAAATAAATCCTTCCCTGCAGTTAGCCAAGCGCAGATGGGAAATTGGGCCTGAGTTTTTCGCGTTTGGCTAGCAGGGATCTTCCCTGTTACCAGCCACGCGGTGGGGGGAGGGGTACAGCGATCATCCCAGAGAATTCATGGCGAGAGGGGGGGGTGGTTAGTTTGTTTTCTGGTGCTGCTGAATGTTAACAGAAAACCTGCAGGACTCTACAGGCTATGCTTGGTATGTGGGAAAGGAGGGCGCAGAAGCTGTAAGACAATGGCTTACCATGGCCGCATGCAAGCCGAATTCTGTTGCCCAGACCTGTGATCTCTAGCAGCAAAGCCACAGGCACTCAGCATTAAGAGGCAAAATGCGACCTTGCACAGAAATCACATGTGCTATGTAATGTGAATAGTGTTGGTCACCGTGAAAGAGTATAAGCATTGTTCTGCAAAATGTAGCTTTTTAAACAATTCTCTCTTTTTTCCCCTCCCTACAGCAGCTGCAAATTCCTCAAGCCTCCCTCCTCCATCCCGAAGGTTATCACAGATAAGGCGTCGTAAGAAGAGAACGCGAGATGAGATGTTTTCTGAAATTATGGAATCCAGCCGCAGTGACAGAGCTCATCTGAATGAGTGGAAGGAAACAGTTTCAAAGTATAGGAAAGAAGCCAGTGAACGTGAGGACAGGAGGGACCAACGTGAGGACAGGAAGGACCAACGTGAGGAGAGGAGAGACGCTTGAGATGAGAGGTGGCGGCAGGAAGACCAGAGGAGGCAGGATGCAATGCTGGGGCTGCTGCGTGAGCAAACAGACATGCTCCGGCGTCTGGTGGAGCTTCAGGAATGGCTGCTGGAAAACAGACTGCCGCTTCAGCCCCTGTTCCACCGTCTCCCCTCCCCATGTTCCGTATCCTCCTCACCCAGACGTGTAAGAACACGGGGGGGGGAGGCTCCGTACACCTTCCCATTCCACCCAAGTAGACAGCCCAAGCAAAAGGCTGTCATTTTTTTAACCTTTTATTTGTGGCTTTTTCCTTCCCAGCAATCCTCCTCCCAAATACCACCCGGGTTCCCTCCCTCTTTTTCTAATCTATTAATAAAGAATAAATGATTTTTAAATGATAGTGACTTTATTTGGTTTGAAAGAAAGCTGGGGGAAGGGGGAGGGTGGGTTCCTTACAGAAAATCAGTCAATAAAGGGGGCGGGTTTTCATGAAGGAGAAACAAACAGATATTTCACACTGTAGCCTGGCCAGTCATGAAACTGGTTTTTAAAGCTTCTCTGATGCACAGCGCTTCCTGGTTTGCTCTTCTAATCGCCCTGGTGTCTGGCTGCGCGTAATCAGCAGCCAGGCGATTTGCCTCAGCCTCCCACCCCGCCATAAAGGTCTCCCCCTTACTTTCACAGAGATTGTGGAGCACACAGCAAGCAGAAATAACAATGGGGAGATTTCTTTGGCTGAGGTCAGAGCGAGTCAATAATGATCTCCAGCGACCTTTTAAACGGCCAAATGCACATTCTACCACCATTCTGCACTTGCTTAGCCTGTAGTTAAACAGCTCCTGACTCCTGTCCAGGCTGCCTGTGTACGGCTTCATGAGCCATGGCATTAAGGGGTAGGCTGGGTCCCCAAGAATAACTATGGGCATTTCAACATCCCCAACGGTTATTTTCTGGTCCGGAAAGTAAGTCCCTTGCTGCAGCCCTTTAAACAGAGTAGTGTTCCTGAAGACGCGAGTGTCATGAACCCTTCCCGCCCAGCCCGCGTTGATGTTGGTGAAACGTCCCTTGTGATCCACAAGTGCTTGCAGCACCATTGAAAAGTACCCCTTGCGGTTTATGTACTCGGTGGCTTGGTGCTCCGATGCCAAGATAGGGATATGGGTTCCGTCTATCGCCCCACCACAGTTAGGGAATCCCATTGCAGCAAAACCATCCACTATAGCCTGCACATTTCCCAGAGTCACTAACTTTCGTAGCAGCACCTGAGTGATTGCTTTGGCTACTTGCATCACAGCAGCCCCCACAGTAGATTTGCCCACTCCAAATTGATTCCCGACTGACCGGTAGCTGTCTGGCGTTGCAAACTTCCACAGGGCTATCGCCACGCGCTTCTCAACTGTGAGGGCTGCTCTCATCTTGGTATTCTGGCATTTCAGGGCAGGGGATAGCAAGTCACAAAGTTCCATGAAAGTGCCCTTATGCATGCGAAAGTTCTGCAGCCACTGGGAATCGTCCCAGACCTGCAACACTATGCGGTCCCACCAGTCTGTGCTTGTTTCCCTTGCCCAGAATCGGCGTTCCATGGATAGAATCTGCCCCATTAACAACATGATCTCCAAAGCACCGGGGCCCGTGGTTTCACAGAATTCTGTATCCGTGTCCGTGTCCATGTCCATGTCAATGTCCTCATCATGCTTGTCGCTGCGCTTCCACCGCCGCTGCGTCCTCGCCTCGTTTTTCTGGTCCTGGCTGAGCATAAACTCCACGAGAACGCGCGAGGTGTTTACAATATTCATGACTGCTGTCTTGAGCTCAGCGGGCTCCATGCTTGCCGTGGTATGGAGTCTGCAGTGTTCACCCACCCAGGAAAAAAGGCGTGAAAATGGTTGTCTGCCGTCCGTTGCTTTCATGCAGGGAGGGAGGGAGGGAGGAGGTGAGGCTGTACCCAGAACCACCTGCGATGATGTTTTTTGTCCCATCAGGCACTGGGATCTTAACCCACAATCCCAATGGACGCGGGAGACTGCGGGAACTATGGGATAGCTATGGGATAGCTACCCACAGTGCAACGGTGCAGAAATCGACGCTAGCCCCGGTACTTGGATGCACACCACCGAATTAATGTGCTTAGTGTGGCCGCATTCATTTCGACTTTATACAACCTGTTTTTCAAATCCGAATTATATAAATTCGGATTAATCCCGTAGTGTAGACATACCCTTAGGTTCTTAGGAGTATTTGTGAGTTGCTGGCTTGAAAGTCCATCTGGAACCCATCCAAAGCTTGGATGGGTCATTCAATCCTTTGTTCAAGGCTTCAGTTTGTAGAGAAGTTGCTCCAGAGGTAGGAAGAGGGATTGAAGACAAAATGGAGATGATGCAGCTGCCCTTTGTATTCCTTTTGCCATGTGGCTTGTACTTCCTGTGTCCCAAACACAAGCTTCACAGCACATGGAATGGAAACCCCTGCATGTCTTGCTGACTCAATAGGTTTATCCCCTTGATCGGGGTCGCAAAACTACAGCACACAGGCTACATCCGGTCCACAGGACCGTCCTGCTCGGTCCCTGAGCTCCCAGAAGGGGAGGCTAGCCCCTTCCCCCTCCCCCACTGTCCCCCCTCCACCGCAGCCACGCCACCGTGCGGGCAGCGCCCTGGGGGGTGGGGCTGCGTGCTCCTGCGGGGCAGTGTGTCTGGCTCCATGCAGTCCATGCGGCTGCCAGACACACTGCTCTGAGCGGCATGGTAAGGGTGTGGGGGGTTGGATAAGGGGCAGGAAGTCCCGGGGGGCAGAAAGGGAGCAGGGGCGGTTGGATGGGGCAGAGGTTCTGGGGGGACAGGGGGTTGGATAACTGTGGGAGTCCCAGGGGTCTGTCAGGGGGCATCTGCGGCAGGGGAAAGGTGTGAAGAAGACATTTACATTCCATCACAGGGACCAGTTGAAGCTCATATCTGCAACAGACAGCCTGTCACCATGACTCAGCTGAGAACTGAAGTTGTTTCTAGTACAAAGGACTGAATTATAAAAAGAGGTGAGAAAAATGCTTGAGACTCTCTCTCTTCTCTTTCCCTCTGCTCATGACATCTCCTGAAGAACTGAACTTGGGTGGCAGGGGCAGGATAGGGGGAGTCCTGGCTGAAAGGAAAGCCAGCCTGTCTCAGCATATGGTGACAGAAACATTTGCTTTCAATCCGTTTCAGCTTGTTAACTTAGATCAGGCATGTGCAAAGTTTTTGGCCAGAGGGCCACATCAGGGTTGCAAAATTGTATGGAGGGCAGGGTAGGGAAGGCTGTGCCTTCCCAAACAGCCTGGCCCTGCCCCCTATCCAGCCCATTGGAAAACATAATCCCAACTATACATATAAAATGATGGGGTCTAAATTAGCTGTTTCCACTGAAGAGAGAGATCTTGGAGTCACTGTGGATAGTTCTCTGAAAACATCCACTGAATGTGTAGCGGCAGTCAGAAAGTGAACAGAATGTTGGGAATCATTAAGAAAGGGATAGATAATAAGACAGAAAATATCATATTGCCTCTATATAAATCCATGGTACACCTACATCTCGAATACTGCGTGCAGATGTGGTCGCCCCATCTCAAAGACGTTTACTTGACCAAACAGGAGATATTTGACACTGTGTGATACTGCTCCTGTGCTCTGTTCCCAAAGTGTTCTGCAGCAGGGGAGGGTCTCCGGTAGTGTGTGTGTCACTGGCATATTGGGGTGATGCTGAAACAGGACAGAGTAGAAGTGGCATTGTGGGGCTGGCGTGAACCTTATCTCTTCGTTTCCCCTTTTAAGAACCGAGGGGACAGTAACCCTTACCCAGCGAGGCCACATTCTCATAGTTCTCCTGCATGATGTCTCTGTAGAGGGCTCTCTGAGTGGGGTCCAACAGAGCCCACTCTTCCCTGGTGAAATACACAGCCACCTCCTTGAAGGTCACTGGCCCCTGAAAGAGCAAGAGTCCAACACTCAGTACCTGATGCCCCACTCACAGCCCCACTATTCATGGGGGAGAGGAGCCAATCAAATGCAAGCTCTGGGTGGATCACAGTCAACAGAGTCCCACCCCCACCCCACTCAGAGCATCCTGGAAAGACCAGGTTAAGGGGATGAAGAGAGAGCCCCTCCGCTCTCCCAGCAGATCCATCACACACCTAAGAGCTACAGACCGGTACAGGAGATGGAGCCCCTAGCAGGGACCAGGGAGAGCTCCTTGGTAGGAAGCCCAACACACTTCTCATTGTGAGGAGCTGGATACCAAGGCCGGGGTAGCCCCCTAAACCTCACTGGTGGGTGCCTCTTTCATATCTCACAGCAGCCGCTGGTTAGTCGGGTCAGGCTCCAGCACTGGGAGTCTGGTCAGTTTTCCAAGCTCCATGTAGGTGGGTTATTTTCTGTTTCATAAATTAGGGTATTTCCACCTCCTAATCTCATGGGTCTGTTCCTAGAATCTAGGCTGCTTATTAAACAACTCCCAGCAGGTTTGCCACACGCTGTCCTCCTCCCTTTCTCCACCCTGTGCATTTCCTGCCCCGCTCCAACATGCAAACCAGACAGTGAAAACCTTCCCATCTCCGGTGTATTTGCTGTCCCTCTCCCTCCTGCAGGAACCCACCAGCAACCCCCCGATAATCCCTACCTGAACAGGCTCCTGGGCAGCTATTTCTCTTCCCTGTCCCATGGGAGGATGGGATAAGCTGGAGCGAAAAATGGACGTTATTCTGCAGCCTGTCTGGGTGAGAAGGGCAGTTGTGGGGGTTTCAGAATAGGCTTTAGTTCATTTCACATCACGATTCTCCCAGGCCCCCTTCCCTGCAGACAGACATCCTAGAGTCTGCCATCCTGGGAAAATGCTTGATCTCTTTATTACAGTGTAGACCTGGCCTCTCCTCCCAGGCTAAGCCCAGAGAGAGATTTTTAACCTCCCTTCTCCCTCGCCTAATCCCGTAACAAAGTCTCTGAACACAATGCTAAAAAAGAGCAGAACCAAAGGAGTCACTGTGGGGGATTCCCTCGGACACTGACCCCATGGCAGCCACTCCCCAGCAGGAGGGATATGGAGTCAGGAACTGGCTTTTTCTCTGACTGCTCCTTTTCTTGTTCACCTGGGCAGGGCAGAGAAGAAGCTTTAATTAAGGTCACTTCCCAGCACAGAACTCCCGCTGAGGGCAGCAGCTGCTAAGCCTGGTCTCCCAGATCACAATGGAGGCTGCAGCCTCTGACCCAGGAAGCTGAACACCAATATCCTGGGCAGAGAGGGACAGATCTTACCCACAAATTTTTGAGGGAAGCGTTTGAGCAGCTTCCCTCCTTTAGCTCTCTGGGGAGCGCAGAAAATGAGAGCCCCACTGTCCATTTGGAGTCACTCCTTGGCTTTCCATATAGTGACTCTGGATTAACAATGGTCTCAATGAAACCATATTTCAGAAAGAATGAGTCCAGAATGTTGTGGAAGAGACCATTGCGTGGCAGTGCTAACCTCCTTCCCACCTCCCTCACTCCCCAGATCTATGACAAGGACTAGGGGGAACGAATTTTCCCAATGGAACCAGCAGATCCTGCAGTTTTCAAGAGAGGAGAAAAGCAAAATCTGTGATTTCACCTCACAGTGTTTGATAAGTGGATAGAATAGGGTTACCATATTTAAAAAATAAAAAAAGAGGACACTCCACGGGGCCCTGGCCCCGCCCCTTTCCCACCTCCTGGCCCCGCCTCAACTCCACCCCTTCCCCACCCTTTCCCCAAAGTCCCCGCCCTGACTCCCCCTCCTCCCTCCCAGCCATGCGAAAAGGGCTGCCCGAGTGCTACCGGCTTCACAGTTTGCTGGGCAGCCCCCAGACCCTGTGCCCCTGACCAGCACTTCCCCAACGCAGCTGGAGCCCGGGAGGGGAAGCGCCCAGCCGGGGGTGCAGGGTCTGGAGGCTGCCCGGCAAACCGTGAAGCCGGTAGCGCTCGGGCTTCGGGCAGCCCCCTTGCCTCCGGACCCTGCGCCCCCGGCCGGGCACTTCCCCTCCCGGGCTCTAGCTGCTCTGCTCCTCCCCTGACTCTTCGTCTCTGTTTAAGAGCCAAGCTGCCGGAGCGTTCTGGCTTCGAGCAGCCCCCTTGCCTCCGGACCCTGCACCGCTGGAGCAGAGCAGCTGGAGCCCGGGAGGGGAAGTGCCCGGCCGGCGGCGCAGGGTCCGGAGGCACGGGGGCTGCCCGAAGCCGGTAGCGCTCGGGCAGCTCGGCTCTTAACCAGAGCCGAAGAGTCAGGGGAGGAGCAGAGCAGCCGCGGGAGGGGAAGTGCCCAGCCGGTATTTTCCCGGACATGTTCGGCTTTTTGGCAATTCCCCCCGGACGGGTGTTTGATTACCAAAAAGCCGAACATGTCTGGGAAAAAACAGACGTATGGTAACCCTAGGATAGAAAGTTATCATGGTGACTGAGCATGTGACTGGGGAATGCCGGGCAGTGCTTGGAGCCAGGATTCTTGCACAAACTGATCAGAGAGAAGAAGCATGGTTAGTAGCAGCCCCCAGAGACTGCATCCAGGGGCCCCCAGACACCCCCAGTACCCACAGCCCAGACCCCCCAGCCAGGGTCCCATCAGAAATTCCCTGTGCCCAGCCCCCAGAGTCCATAGCCAAGGACCCCAGATACCTCTCAGAGTCCCACCGGTCAGGGAACCCACACCAGACCTTCACTGCTGGGTTGGGAATCCCAAAGGGATCCCTCCACCAAGAGCCCCCAGCAGCCAGGGACCCCCTGTGACGTTATTGATATAATCTGGGACCATATAGATCATTGTTGCAACCAAGGTCCTGCAGTGACACCAAATCTTGTATAAAGGGGGTCAAATGGGGTGTCTAAGACAAGGTTATGGTTTACTGGTTATGATTATGCTGTCTATATGTGTGTATCAATTTTGTAGTTGAAGTTATGAATATTGGCTCTATACTGTCTGTATTTCAAACTTATGCTATGCTGCTGGGTGACATCCCAGACAAGTTGGTGTCAGCTCTGCCTAGCCTGCTTGATGGCCCATTAAGGACCATCAGCTATACAATGGACCCATTGAGAGAAGGCAGATATGCCTTGTAACCCAGCAAAGTATGCAGGGACTGGCCCATGTGACTCCAGACTCCATTTTGCTGTAATTTTCCACAGTAAGAACAAAGAGGTGTTCTTACACCTGGAAAAGACTATAAAAGGCTGAGACCTCATCTCCATCTTGTCTTCAATCCTGCTTCATACCTCTGGAGGAACTCTGCTACAAGCTGGAGCTTTGAACAAAGGACTGAGGACCCATCCCAGTGGGGGATGTATTCCAGAGACTTGATTTGAACCTGCAGTTTATTTTATCGCTGCTGCAAGCCTGAACCAAGAACTTTGCCATTACTGTATGTAATTGATTCCATTTAACCAATTCTAACTCTCATCTCTATCTTTTTCCTTTTATGAATAAACCTTTAGATTTTAGATTCTAAAGGATTGGCAACAGCGTGATTTGTGGGTAAGATCTGATTTGTATATTGACCTGGGTCTGGGGCTCGGTCCTTTGGGATCAGGAGAACCTTTTTCTTTTACTGGGGTATTGGTTTTCAAAACCATTTGTCCCCATAACGAGTGGCACTGGTGGTAATACTGGGAAACTAGAGTGTCTAAGGAGATTGCTTGTGAGACTTGCGGTTACCCAGTGGGGTGAGACCGAAGTCCTCTTAGTGTGGCTGGTTTGGTTTGCCTTAGAGGTGGAAAAAACCCCAGCCTTGGGCTGTAACTGCCCTGTTTGAGCAATTTGTCCTGAGTTGGCACTCTCAGTTGGGTTCCGCCAGAACCACATTGTCACAGTGGCGTAGTCGTGCTTGCATCCACAGAACCAGGTCAATTAAGCTTTGGGTCAGAACCCCACATTATTCAAATTTGAATTTTGGGATTGAGAGTTTGGTTGGTTAAAGAACAGTTGCAATGGGTGAGCAAAGACCATATGAGGGCCTTGACAAAAAAGCCCTGAAAGATTTGTGTTCAGAAAAGGGGATAAGCTTTAGAAAGAAAGCTACAAATCAAGAACTGAGAGATCTGTTAATGGCCAGTGATCAGAAGGCAGATGCAATTGAAATGCAAAAGGCAGCAAGTCAACTGCAACTTGAGCATGAACAAAAACTGGCAGAAATTCGATTGCAGAAACTAGAAGCTGAGGCAAAAGTGCAAAGATTTCAGCTCCAAGTCAGAAAAGCAAGGGAAGAAAAGCAGAAATTTTATCCTCTTGAAAGTCCAGTTGATAACAATGTTGGTATGTTGTATAACTCAGAGCAGTTGTCTGGGTGTAACCAAATGCACCCCAACACTGCCACCTTTTATGTAAATGCTTTTACTGTGTGTTCAGTAGAGGGTGGCTCCATGCCTCGTGCCAATGCTCTGTATGGGAGTGGTAATGAAAAATTCACAGAGAATGTAAAAGTCAATGGTAAAAGCTGTTTAGGGCAAATTATGGCTTCTAACATCACTCTGGTTAAAGCAGATCTTGTCAAAGAGGAAGATTATTTACCAAATCAGAGTGCGAATGTTGTAGTCCTCTATGAGTTTACTGTAAGCGTGCCTTTAGCCAGAATCCACCTTGAATGGAATGGTGCTAAGCATGAAGTTATAGCTGGGGTAAAAAAAGTTATTGCCTAAGGATCTTTTGATTGGGGAAAATGTTAAAGCTTTGTTCAGTCCAGGTAGTCAGTCACAGGACAGGAATGATCTTAAACCTGTGTCTATTGTGGGCAATGATTTGACTGGGGAGGGTTGCTCCAAAGGTTTGTCTGAGAAGAGCTATTTGTCTGTAAATGAAGTTTCTGAATGTCGGTCTAGTGTCTCAGAAGTGAATCTGGAGTTAAATCAAGAGCAGCAAAATCTTATTGGGCAGGAAAATGTTTCTCTGGAGCAGATTAAAGTGGATGGTCACGTGGAAGCTCTAATGGAGGAAGGAAAGGGCGGATTTTTGATGGGTGATGCATTGGTGGCTAGTACAGCTTGTAAAAGTGAGCCTGAAAAGGGTAACTGTGACTTGCTGGCAGTGGCTCAGTGTAGTATCCGGGGGGCAGCTCGGGGCCCCCCGCCGGAGGCAGCAGGAAGGGGGGAGGCGGCGGGCGCTGGGCTCCTGGGAAGGGGCCGCTGGCAGGGGGAGGCGTGAACAGCCCCCCCGGGGGTGGGAAGCAGCGGTACTGGGGGAGCAGCGGCCCCGCAAAGCGGGCGGCGAAGGGCTAGTAAGAGCAGTTTATCTGTTGGGAGTGGCAAGGTGCCTGGTAAGGAAGCTGCCCCACTCTCCCAGTCTTTGTCTGTAATCAGCCCTGTGTGCTGGGACAAAGGAGAGGAAGGCAGGAAAAGTTTGGGGGAGCCTGGGCAGCCTTGTGAGCTGATGGCTTTGTCTAGTCAGCAGTTTGGGAAGGCAGGGATAGTGGAAGATGAATGTCCCTATACCTTACCTGTTTCCTGTGTGGAGAATAGTGACAGTGAAGGAAACGTGCCTGTATCTGTCAGGGGTATTGACTTGCCTATGGAGGAAGCTACCTCAGTCTCCAAGCAGTTGTCTGTGAACAGCCCTGTGTGCTGGGACAAGGGAAATGAAATCCCGAGCTGTGTGTCTGGTAGAAAAGGTGTCTCCAGCTCTTCTTTGTCTGTGGAGCAGACAGAAGGTGCCTTTCAGCCTGGGATGGTTGAGAATGGTGCAGTTGTCTCAGAAATGGTTCTGGATTCAACTCAAGCCCAGGAAGGAAATGGTCCAAAGTCTATGTCTGCTGGGGAGAATGGCACTGTGACTAGGTTGCATCCAGTTAGTGTCTTAGCAAAATCCCAGAGACCAGACAATTCTGGTGTTTATATTTTGCCTATTGCTAGTGTGTGGTTGGTAAAGGGTGTAGCAACTCTGTCTAATCAGGGTAATACCCTAGCCAGGGCACAAGGACAGCATGAAGGTGATTTGATTGTGTTACCTACTGATGGTGTGGAAACTTGTAGCAAGAAGGAAAAGATTTCTGAACTTGTGTGTGGCAAAGGGAAGGGAAATGTTTCTAACCTTTTATCTAGGAAGTCTATGAGTTGGCCTGAAAGGGGATTGTGTAGAAATCTGCCTGATGGGCCAAAGGTGATCCTGGATGTAAGTAAGACCCAGAAAAAGTCTGTTGTTGCTCAGGAAAGTGTTCCTTTAGAGCAAGCCCTAGGTGAAGAGGGTAAGGGCAAAATTTCTGGGAGGGGTGAATTGCTGCTTAGAAAAGCTCCTGGGGGAAAGAATCCTCATGGTAATCTGTGCAAGCAGTTCCCTGTAACTGAAGGGTGTGAGAGTGATTTAATCAAGGAAGTTTCAGTTCCTAACAGCCAGAAATTTTCTGTTGTGAATGGATCCACTGACTTTCCTTTTGAAAGATCCAGTGTGGGTAGCTTTGAGAAGGTCTCAGATGGAGTAAGAGCTGCTAAGAAAGTTGAGCAGCCCTATAACCAAGTGGCTGTGTGTGGCCAGCTTGTTGGGAAGGCAATGGTGTTGGGACAAGACTGTCTCTATGCTAATTCGTTAAGTGAGCAGTCTGTGCTTCAGGGTCTGAGGACAGATTTGGTTACTGGTGTTTCAAAGCAGAACAGTTTTATGGCCGAATGCTTGAGAATGCAGGGGAGAGAAAGCAAACTCTCACCCTCAGACTCTTTGGATTTGTGTGGTATTTCTTTAAGACAGAGTCCAGCCTTGGAAATGAAAGCAGTTAAGGATATGAAAACTGGTGGCCTGGCTCCTGTCTGTGATAATGCAAATTACTTGTCTGGCTGGGAAAGGAGGGACGTGCTAATAGTTGTTAGCACAGAGAGCCCACCCCATCAGCCAGTGAATTCTGTTAAGCAACAGAAATCAGGGTTTGATCCTGCAGGACAAGGAGGAAAGAGAAAACTGACTTTTGCAAAGGGAAGCAACAGGTTAACCCTAAAATGCCCAAACTCCAATGGTATTGAGCCAAAGGTGTGGCACGACAAACATGTTTGTAAATGGACACTTGCAATAAATTTGTTGTTAATGCTAATGGTGATTTTGTAACTAATGTGTTGCTATTACCAAGAACTGTAAGAATGTACAATGTTCCTAATCTTTTGGAGAATCCCTTGAACATGTTAAAAGGAATACATGAGAACACACGTTATGTTGAAAGGCCTTGTTATACTGATGTTTCACAGTTGATGCCTGTAAACTGTATTGGAACTTTTCACAGGGGAAAAGACATTCCAGACCTGATGTGCTGTATGAAAAGGAAACCGAGGCACACTACCATATTGCTTTCATGGCTAAATGCCAAGATTCCTGTACTATGAACATCATTAATATCTACATTGATTTAATGTTAATTGGGTTCCAAACATTTGCCTGAGCTTGTATGAATAAAGTAGCTATTTTCTTTAGCTCTTGGCAAGATCACATGAGACATACAGGAACCATGCTGCAAGAGCAGATCCAATCCACTATTGTTCTAACCAAGTTTTACCTTGAGTTTGTAGAGAGGTTCAATCATGTTGTTGAACATGACTTTGATAAACCATTTCTGTTATACTCTGATATGGCTTCTAACCCCAATACTAGCTGTAGTGAGACAAACCAAAGGATGGGGAGCTCATGGGATGCAGTCAGTGATGTTTGTGTCATCCCTTCCTGCATCAATTTTGCATTGGGGGTTTGACGTTATTGATATAATCTGGAACCATATAGATCATTGTTGCAACCAAGGTCCTGGAGTGGCACCAAATCTTGTATAAAGGGGGTCAAATGGGGTGTCTAAGACAAGGTTATCATTTACTGGTTATGATTATGCTGTCTATATGTGTGTATCAATTTTGTAGTTGAAGTTATGAATATTGGCTCTATACTGTCTGTATTTCAAACTTATGCTATGCTGCTGGGTGACATCCCAGACAAGCTGGGATTAGCTCTGCCTAGCCTGCTTGATGGCCCATTAAGGACCATCAGCTATACAATGGACCCATTGAAAGAAGGCAGATACGCCTTGTAACCCAGCAAAGTATGCAGGGCCTGGCCCATGTGACTCCAGACTCCATTTTGCTGTAATTTTCCACAGTAAGAACAAAGAGGTGTTCTTACACCTGGAAAAGACTATAAAAGGCTGAGGCCTCATCTCCATCTTGTCTTCAATCCTGCTTCATACCTCTGGAGGAACTCTGCTACAAGCTGAAGCTTTGAACAAAGGACTGAGGACCCATCCCAGCGGGGGGTGTATTCCAGAGACTTGATTTGAACCTGCAGTTTAGGTCTACACTACGAAATTAGTTTGAATTTATAGAAGCCGGTTTTATAGAAATCGGTTGTATACAGCCGATTGTGTGTGTCCCCACATAAAATGCTCTAAGTGCTCTAGTCGGCGGACCGCGTCCACAGTACGAGGCTAGCGTCGACTTCTGGAGCATTGCACTATGGGTAGCTATCCCACAGCTATCCCACAGTTCCCGCAGTCTCCGCCGCCCATTGGAATTCTGGGTTGAGATCCCAATGCCCGGATGATGCAAAACAGTGTCGCGGGAGGTTCTGGGTACATGTCGTCAGGCCCCTCCCCCCCCGTCACAGCAATGGCAGACAATAGATTCGTGCCTTTTTACCTGGGTTACCTGTGCAGACAACATTCCACGGCAAGCATGGAGCCCGCTCAGCTCACCGTCACCATATGTCCTCTGGGTGCCAGCAGACGTGGGACTGCATTGCTACACAGCAGCAGCTGCTAACTGCCTTTTGGCGGTAGACGGTGCAGTAGACTGGTAGCCTTCATCGGCGATCTGGGTGCTGGCAGCCATGGGGCTGCATTGCACCAGCCCCTTGCCTTTTGGCAGTAGATGGTGTATTACAACTGGTAACCGTCCTATTACAAGTTGGCTCATCGCACATTAGCAGAGTCTTCCCTGAGCAGCAGATTGTGCAATAGGCCTGAAGGCCATCGTAATACACTAACTGCCAAGCGCCCAGTATTTGCTGCCAAGCACCCAGAAAGATGCCGAGGGCTATCAGTCACGCTGCACCGTCGTCTTAAGATGTAAAAAATAGATTTGCTCTGTATTCATTTGCTTCCCCCTCCCTCCGTCAAATCAACGGCCTGCTAAACCCAGGGTTTTCAGTTTAATCTTTGGGGGGACCATTCTGTGTGACAGTTGTTTGTGTTTCTCCCTGATGCACAGCCACTTTCTTGATTTTAATTCCCTGTACCTGTACACCATGTCATCACTCGGCCTGCCCTCCCTCCTTCCCCTAGTCCGTCAGATACTACTTTTGCGCCTTTTCTTTGAATTCTGGGTTGAGATCCCAATGCCCGGATGATGCAAAACAGTGTCGCGGGCGGTTCTGGGTACATGTCATCAGGCCCCTCCCCCTCCGTCACAGCAACGGCAGACAATAGATTCGCGCCTTTTTACCTGGGTTACCTGTGCAGACAACATACCACGGCAAGCATGGAGCCCGCTCAGCTCAGCTGAGCTCACCGTCACCATATGTCCTCTGAGTGCCGGCAGACGTGGGATTGCATTGCTACACAGCAGCCGCTGCTAACTGCCTTTTGGCGGTAGACGGTGTAGCATGAATAATAGCCGTGGGGCTGGCAGCCGTAGGGCTGCATTGCACCAGCCCCTTGCCCTTTGGTAGGAGATGGTATATTATGACTGGTATCCGTCGTCGTACTACTGCAGTGGCTGTCAATCATGGGCACCTGGGCAGACATGCTACTGTCTCGATGATGATGGCTATCAGTCGTAGTGTACTATTTTCTGCCAATTGCCCAGTATTGTCTGCTAAGCACCCAGAAGAGGCCGAGGGCGATGCTGGGTGCTGGCGGACGTGGGGCTGGCAGACGTGGGGCTGCATTGCTACACAGCAGCAGCCCCTTGCCTTTTGGTAGACGATGGTATATTACGACTGGTATCCGTCATCATCGTACTGCAGAGGCTATCACTCATGCTGCACCGTCGGCTGCCAGCTTAAGTTGTAAAAAATAGATTTGTTCTGTATTCATTTGCTTCCCCTTCCTCCGTGAAATCAATGGCCTGCTAAGCCCAGGGTTTTCAGTTTAATCTTTGGGGGGACCATTCTGTGTGACAGTTGTTTGTGTTTCTCCCTGATGCACAGCCACCTTTCTTGATTTTAATTCCCTGTTCCTGTACCTGTATGCCATGTCGTCAATCGGCCCTCCCTCCTTCTCCTGGTCCATCAGATACTAGTTTCGCGCCTTTTTTCTGACCAGGCGCCATAGCTAGCACTGGGATCATGGAGCCCACTCAGATCACCGCGGCAATTATGAGCACTATGAACACCACGCGCATTGTCCTGGAGTATATGCAGAGCCAGGACATGCCAAGGTGAAACCCGGACCAGCCGAGGAGGCAATTGCAGCGCGGCGAAGAGAGTGATGAGGAAATTGACATGGACATAGACCTCTCACAAGGCACAGGCCCCAGCAATGTGGAAATCATGGTGTCACTGGGGCAGGTTCATGCCGTGGAACGCCGATTCTGGGCCCGGGAAACAAGCACAGACTGGTGGGACCGCATCGTGCTGCAGGTATGGGACGATTCCCAGTGGCTGCGAAACTTTCGCATGCGTAAGGCCACTTTCATGGAACTTTGTGACTTGCTTTCCCCTGCCCTGAAACGCCAGGATACCAAGATGAGAGCAGCCCTCACAGTTGAGAAGCGAGTGGCGATAGCCCTGTGGAAGCTTGCAACGCCAGACAGCTACCGGTCAGTTGGGAATCAATTTGGAGTGGGCAAATCTACGGTGGGGGCTGCTGTGATCCAATTTGCCAGGGCAATGAAAGACCTGGTGATATCAAGGGTAGTGACTCTGGGCAACGTGCAGTCAATAGTGGATAGTTTTGCTGAAATGGGATTCCCAAACTGTGGCGGGGCCATAGACGGAACCCATATCCCTATCTTGTCACCGGAACACCAAGCCATCGACTACGTAAACCGCAAGGGGTACTTTTCAATGCTGCTGCAAGCCCTGGTGGATCACAAGGGACGTTTCACCAACATCAACGTGGGATGGCCGGGAAAGGTACATGATGCTCGCGTCTTCAGGAACTCTGGTCTGTTTCGAAAGCTGGAGGAAGGGACTTTCTTCCCGGACCAGAAAATAACCGTTGGGGATGTTGAAATGCCTATCGTGATCCTTGGGGATCCAGCCTACCCCTTAATGCCATGGCTCATGAAGCCGTACACAGGCAGCCTGGACAGGAGTCAGGACCTGTTCAACTACAGGCTGAGCAAGTGCCGAATGGTGGTGGAATGTGCATTTGGACGTTTAAAAGCGCGCTGGCGCAGCTTACTGACTCGCTCAGACCTCAGCGAAAAGAATATCCCCATTGTTATTGCTGCTTGCTGTGCGCTCCACAATATCTGTGAGAGTAAGGGGGAGACTTTTATGGCGGGGTGGGAGGTTGAGGCAACTTGCCTGGCCACTGATTATGCGCAGCCAGACACCAGGGCGGTTAGAGGAGCACAGCAGGGCGCGGTGCGCATCAGAGAAGCTTTGAAAATGACTTTGGTGACTGGCCAGGCTACTGTGTGAAACTTCTGTTTGTTTCTCCTTGATGAACCCTCCAAACCACCCCCCCCGACCCGGTTCACTCTACTTCCCTGTAAACCAACAACCCCACCCCACCCTCCCCTCCCCAATTCGAGCACCGCTTGCAGAGGCAATAAAGTCATTGTTTTTTCACATTCATGCATTCTTTATTAGTTCCTCACAGAAGTAGGGGGATAATTGCCAAGGTAGCCTGGGATGGGTGGGGGAGGAGGGATGGAAAAGGACACACTGCATTTTAAAAATTTAAGTCTTATTGAAGGCCAGCCTTCTGATGCTTGGGCGATCATCTGGGGTGGAGTGACTGGGTGGACGGAGGCCCCCCAACTGTGTTCTTGGGCATCTGGGTGAGGAGGCTATGGAACTTGGGGAGGAGGGCTGTTGGTTAAACAGGGGCTGTAGCAGCGGTCTCTGCTCCTGCTGCCTTTCCTGCAGCTCAACCATACGCTCGAGCATATCAGTTTGATGCTCCAGCAGACGGAGCATTGACTCTTGCCATCTGTCTGCAAGCTGACGCCACCTATCGTCTTCAGCCCGCCACTTGCTCTTTTCATCCCGCCATTCATCCCGCCACCTCTCCTCTCGTTCATATTGTGCTTTTCTCATGTCCGACATTGACTGTCTCCACGCATTCTGCTGTGCTCTATCAGCGTGGGAGGACATCTGCAGCTCCGTGAACATATCGTCCCGCGTCCTACGTTTTCTCTTTCTAATGTTCACTAGCCTCTGCGAAGGAGAAACATTTGCAGCTGGTGGAGGAGAAGGGAGAGGTGGTTAAAAAAGACACATTTTAGAGAACAATGGGTACACTCTTTCATTACAAGGTCGCATATTTCGGCTTGCAGGCAGCCATGGTAGGCCACAGTGTTTTGGCTTTTTTAACCTTCTTAACATGCGGGAAAGGTTGCAAACAGCAGCGCATTTCCCATATCAAGGATGAATTGGGTTGTCCATTTAAAATGGGTTTTCAATGTAAAAGGAGGGGCTGCGGTTTCCCGGTTAACATGCGGCACAAACCCAAGTAAACCCCCCCCCCCCACACACACACACGATTCTCTGGGATGATCACTTCACCCCTCCCCCCACCGTGTGGTTAACAGCGGGGAACATTTCTGTTCAGAAGAGCAGGAATGGGTGCCTCTGAATGTCCCCTTAATAAAATCACCCCATTTCAACCAGGTGACCGTGAATGATATCACTCTCCTGAGGATAACAAAGAGAGATAAGGAATGGATATTGTCTGCATGCCAGCAAACACCGGGACCATACGCTGCCATGCTTTGTTATGCAATGATTCTAGACTACGTGCTACTGGCCTGGAGTACATGAAGGAGAGCTTTCTGGAGATGTCCCTGGAGGATTTCCGCTCCATCCCCATACACGTTAACAGACTTTTCCAGTAGATGTACTGGCCGCGATTGCCAGGGCAAATTAATCATTAAACACGCTTGCTTTTAAACTATGTGTAATGTTTACAAATATTTACAAAGGTACACTCACCAGAGGTCTCCTGTGTGCCCTGAGGGTCTTGGGTGAGTTTGGGGGTTACTGGTTCCAGGTCCAGGGTAACAAACATATCCTGGCTGTTGGGGAAACCGGTTTCTCCGCTTCCTTGCTGCTGTGAGCTACCTACAGTACCTCCATCCTCATCTTCCTCGTTCCCCGATCCGTCTTCCCTGTGTGTTTCTCCACTGAGAGAGTCATAGCACACGGTTGGGGTAGTGGTGGCTGCACCCCCTAGGATCGCATGCAGCTCCGTGTAGAAGCGGCAAGTTTGCGGCTCTGCCCCAGACCTTCCGTTTGCTTCTCTGGCTTTGTGGTAAGCTTGCTGTAGCTCCTTAATTTTCACGCGGCACTGCTGTGTGTCCCTGTTATGGCCTCGGTCCTTCATGGCCTTGGAGACCTTTTCTAATACTTTGCCATTTCTTTTACTGCTACGGAGTTCAGCTAGCACTGATTCATCTCCCCATATGGCGAGCAGATCCCATACCTCCCGTTCGGTCCATGCTGGAGCTCTTTTGCGATCCTGGGACTTCATCACGGTTACCTGTGCTGATGAGCTCTGCGTGGTCACCTGTGCTCTCCACGCTGAGCAAACAGGAAATGAAATTCAAACGTTCGCGGGTCTTTTCCTGTCTACCTGGTCAGTGCATCTGAGTTGAGAGTGCTGTCCAGAGCGGTCACAATAAAGCACTGTGGGATAGCTCCCGGAGGCCAATAACGTCGAATTCCGTCCATAGTACCCCAATTCCGACCCGCAAAGGCCGTTTTTATCGCTAATCCCCTCGTCGGAGGTGGTGGAAAGAAACCGGTTTAAAGGACCCTTTAAGTCGAAAGAAAGGGCTTCGTCGTGTGGACGTGTCCAGGCTTAATTCGATTTAACGCTGCTAAAGTCGACCTAAACCCGTAGTGTAGACCAGGCCTTGATTTGAACCTGCAGTTTATTCTATCGCTGCTGCAAGCCTGAACCAAGAACTTTGCCATTACTGTATGTAATTGATTCCATTTAACCAATTCTAACTCTCATCTCTATCTTTTTCCTTTTATGAATAAACCTTTAGATTTTAGATTCTAAAGGATTGGCAGCAGCGTGATTTGTGGGTAAGATCTGATTTGTATATTGACCTGGGTCTGGGGCTCGGTCCTTTGGGATCAGGAGAACCTTTTTCTTTTACTGGGGTATTGGTTTTCATAACCATTTGTCCCCATAACGAGTGGCACTGGTGGTAATACTGGGAAACTAGAGTGTCTAAGGATATTGCTTGTGAGACTTGCAGTTACCCAGTGGGGTGAGACCGAAGTCCTCTTAGTCTGGCTGGTTTGGTTTGCCTTAGAGGTGGAAAAAACCCCAGCCTTGGGCTGTAACTGCCTGTTTGAGCAATTTGTCCTGAGTTGGCACTCTCAGTTGGGTTCCTCCAGAACCGCATTGTCACACCCCCCTACTGGGAAGTCAGTCCCTCACTGCCTGCCTGGTATTCCCCCACTGCCTGCCTAGGACCCCCACCTGCCCTCCAGCAGGATCTGCCATGCTGTTTGCCTGGGACTCCCTCCTCCCACCTGTATCTGTGTCTCTGTATGCATCCGAAGAAATGGGCTGTAGTCCACGAAAGCTTATGCTCTAATAAATTTGTTAGTCTCTAAGGTGCCACAAGTACTCCTGTTCTTTTTGCGGATACAGACTAACACGGCTGCTACTCTGAAACTCCTCCCACCAGAGGCCAAACTGATTCTTTACAGTGGCACCCCTCACACTGCTTGCCTCACATCCCCTGACCTAACATCAGGGATCCTCCCCTCCCCGAGCTCTGTGCACTGGGCATGGCAATGATCCCAAGAGCCAGCAGGGGAAGTCCAGACAGAGCCCCTGGCACAGCACCAGGCTCCATCTAACCCCGTGCCCCCCCCCCCCAAGAGATGCCCACCCCCACTGTTCTGCAGCCAACAGACCCTCAGTGACCCACCTCCAGGACCCATAGCCTCAGGGCTGGGCACATCAGAACCACTCCCTGAAACCCCAAACCTCCAGAACCCACCAACCTGGCTAGGGTTCCCCCTGACCATTCACCCAAACACCTCCCCTTCCCACAATGCCCCTTCAGCTCCAGCTGTAATCTCCCCACACAGATACCCTCTCCCCCAGCAAAAGTGTTACCTCACAGTGTCTGATAAAGGAATAAAAAGTTATCACCTCCGCCTGCTGGCCAGTCGCACAGGCAGAGGGAGCCCTTGGGGATGCTTCTTTAACAGGAGAATGGAAGGCCAAAATAGGTAAGAAATTTCCATGCCCTGTCACTAGCAAATAATGGCCACCATGGATCCACCCCAGAGGTGGCTACATCTTAGCACTGCGGGAAGCAGCCCCTCACAGAGACCATTTGTCATGGGGTTTGGGAAACTTTTGGACCCACACTGCACTCAGAGGGACCTCCTCATCCCGTGCCAGCTAGAGAAAAGAAAAGGGTCCAGCCAACTCTCCTGTTACCAGCTGGGAACCACCGATCCCCCAAACAGGGGGAGGTCTCTGTTTTGATGGGTATTAAATATGTGGCTGGTCTCTTTCATCGGCAAACATTTTAGCTGACATAAAGGGGGGAACAAATGATTCTCAAAGGAGAGGGGGAAAGAGGATCATCAGACCATTTAACCCCTTGCGACCTCCAGGATGGACAACGACTCAGGGCAACAGGTTCCCTCGAAGTAAGGAGAAGTTGCTGGGATTTAGAAACATGGGGAATGGCCCCAAACCTGAGAGGATTTTTAAAATTGACATTTTATAATGATGGAGAAAGAGGGAAAACCTGAGATATGAGATCAATGTTCAGAAATGAAAAAGAAAAGCTGGAAATCTGAGAAATTTTGGATCCATTTTTCAAATTATAGAGAGGAAAGTGGAAAATCAGAGGGATTTTATATCAGTTGTTGATATGAGGTAAAATCTGAGTGTTTCACATGAATATTTGATAAACGAATAAAGAAGAAATTGGCAACATTTGCAAACATTTTATATCCATGTTCAAGAATCTGAGAAAAGATGTAAATCTGAGATTTTATAATTAGAGAGACAGGAAAATCTCAGGATATATTCAATTAGAAATAGATAACCAGAGAGAAGTGAGGCAAATGTTTAGGATCTTTTATATGAATCTTTGAGATGTGCAGAGAAAACGTGTCACAAACTACGCAATTGATAACATGAGAGAAAGACACCAAGATCTGAGGGGATTTTATGTTGCTATTAACCAACTAGTGGAAAAGGGGGACTGTTGGATTGGATTTTATACGACTGTCCAATACATAAACACAAAGTGATGGTTCCCACCACTACATTGACATGGGCAGCAGGGAGCCCTTTGAGGAGCTGATTTAAGAGGGCAAAGGGCGGGGGGAGCTGGAAGGTTCCCTGGATGAGGGAAGGGGGCATCAGTGGGGGATGGGCAGGTGACTGGCAACTGATTGCTGGGGGCAACTGTGTTGGTAGTTAGGGGACAGCAGGTGGGATTGGGAAACCGGGGTCTGGGCAGTCTCCATGGGGGACACTTGCTCCTCCCTTCCTGGCCCTGGCAGAGAACCAGCATCCCATCCTATCCCCAATCCAGGGGCAGCCATGTTTTGGGGAATGACTCAGGGAAACAATTTCCCACCTAAACAAGGACAAATCGCTGCAGATAAAATGGGTGGGAAAATTCCCCTCATTAGAGAAGATTTTAAATTGACATTTGAGACTCATGGAGAGAATGGGGGAAATCAGGGGAGAT